>NC_079195.1:54715126-55007626 GCF_029499605.1 Hyla sarda
ATTTTTTATTATTATTTTTATTATTATAATTTGTATTTTTATTTTTATTATTTTTTTAATATTATTTATTATATTTTTTTTTTATAGTTTTTTTTTTTAATCATAACCCTATTTCTACAAGTAGTCAGGCCTGTGACCCAGCTATGGGAATGTTAAGTTGTTATTGCCAGGAGAGGCCACAGGGGTGCGCCAATTGTGCACGGTCTGATTGGGGCCTTACACTATACTACAGGTGTATGGACCAAAAGTCTTTTTTCTAATAGATATTTGGCATAAATCCAAGAGGGGAACACCTAGGTATGTTCATTACACACCATATAACTGAAATATTGTTCCCCGGAAAGCATTGCTTCTGGGCCCTACAGTATTTCATGAAGCATCATATGATGTGAAGCTGCAGGCACAAATCTTAACCCCTTAATGGAGTACTTAGGAGCAAAAACATTTTTCAAATCAACTGGTGCTAGAAAGTTTTACAGATTTGAAAATTACTTCTATTTTAAATTTGTAATCCTTCCAGTAGTTATTAGCTGCTGTATGCTCCAGAGGAAGTTGAGTTGTTCTTTCAAGTCTGACCACAGGACTCTCTGCTGCCACCTCTGTCCCCCTCAGGAACTGTCCAGAGATCGCGCAAAACCCCATAGCAAACCTATCCTGCTCTGGACAGTTCCTGACATGGACAGAGGTGTCAGCAGAGAGCCCTGTGGACAGACAGAAATGAACTACATAACTTCCTCTCAAGCATAAAGCAGCTGATAAGTACTGGAAGGATAAAACATTTTATTTAGAAGTTCTTTACAAATCTGTGTAACTTTCTGGCACCAGTTGATTGGAAAAAAAATTGCTTTCCACTAGGGTTCCCCTTTAAAAAGGAAAACTGTCAGCTTTCTGACTCTCCCCCCCCCCCCCCCCCTCCTTACAGTGCTCGGATCACCCCATTCGCCCATAATCTTCTATCTTCGGAATATGCAAATGAGGTGCTAACTGGCACTCTGACGTCAGTGCCGCTGGCCACAGCGCGGCCCAGCTCATCAATATTCCTCCGTTCTCTCTCCATTATAGAGCGGTGAGAAGAGGGCGAGGCGGAGGGAGGGGAGGAATATTGATGAGCCGGCACTGACGTCAGAGTGCCAGTTAAGACCTCATTAGCATATTCCGAAAATAGAAGATTACGGCCGAACGGCAGATTGGATCCGGGTATGGTATGGACCAAACTGATCAGCTTCCCCCGCACTACCAGCCAGTACCACTGGTTAGTGCGGGGGAGAAAGCCAACAGTTTTCCGTTAAATGATGGAGGGATTTTCATTTTTTGCACTTTCACATTTTCCTCTTCGCCTTCTTATAACCATAACTCCTACAGACCCATATAAGGGCTTGTACAGCGGCACAAAAAAAGTAAACAAATAAATAAAAGAAAAAATACATTACCAAAAAAACGGTACCATTTTTGTTTTGATGGGACTTTGATTGTTTCTTATAATCTTTTCTGGCAATTTTGTGACCAAAAATTAGCGATCCTGAGCTTCGGAAATTTATTTTATTTTATTTATTTTTTTGCGCCACTTTTTTTTTTTTTAAACTTTGTTTATTAGAGATTTTCATTTTTATAGATGACAAACAGATAAAACAGAAGGTATAATCACCGACAGGATCAGGCAAAAGCGGGTAAGTATCATTCGCATAAACTGCAATCGCAGAAGTACATTAATAGTAACATGTCGAGCAATGAGGCAATCTGACAGCGCTCAGTTGAGATATCTGACTAAATAATCATTCAAACATATAAACAGACATAATAGGATGTACAATCACTGACAGGAGCAGGCAGAGGAGAGTAAGCGCTGCGGTATCTGTAGGTGCTATATAAATAAATAAAATCAATAAACATCACTCAAACATCTCAGAAACCCAGCAAAAGCGACATGAGGCCAGTCGGGACATGAGGCCAGTCGGGACATGAGGCCAGTCGGGACATGAGGCCAGTCGGGACATGAGGCCAGTCGGGACATGAGGCCAGTCGGGACATGAGGCCAGTCGGGACATGAGGCCAGTCGGGACATCACCCAAGTATGAAAGCCAACCAAATAACTTTTTGCGCCACTTTTTAATAAAAATTATATTTTAATAGTTCAAACATTTATGCACGCGGCAACACTACATATGTTGGTTTAGGTTTATTTTTTTATTTCGAAAATGGGAAAAGGGAGGTGATTCTAACTAGTAAGGAAGGGGCTTATACACATTAACTTTCTTTTCCACATTTTATTCACTATTTTAGTGATCTTTTAATAGAAATCCCAGATTGCTTCAACAGATCAACAGTGTATGCTTTGTTTTTTTCTTATATCATGTACACTCACCATCATTAGTCGTACAGCACAGCTGCATCTATATGTCTTATTACTCTAACTGGGTCATGTTATCGCCAGTCTGACTCTCCCAGAGTCACCGACAGACATTTATCAAGCGATTTAGTTAATCTTTCTTAACTAAATATGTCGCAAAAATGTCGCACCTGCGACTACGCGATTTTTCATGCGACATTTTGACTGGAAAGCGAGATAAGCAAGTTTTCAAAAACGTAACTACGTAGTAATAATTTTAAAATGGACTACGGGTAGTCAGGTATTTATTGACTGCGACAGTCGCAACTGCACAAAAAAAAAAGTCGCAACAGGGTTAAAAATTGACAAAAAATTTACTCCAGCTCAAACATGGAGCAGAAAAAGCTACTACTAAAAGTAAAAAAGGAAAAATTGCATCCGTGAAAGAAAATTATCAACAGACTGAAACCAGTTGATAAATAAGTCACACAAGGAAAAAAAAGTAAAGAAAAAATTACTAAAAAAAAAAGGAATACATAAGCAAACACTGATAAATGTCCCTCATAATCCTTAAAGGGGTATTCCAGAGGGGAAAAAAAATTATACACATCAACCATCTCCAGAAAGTTAAACAGATTTGTAAATGACTTTATTAAAAAATCTTAATCCTTTCAGTACTTATGAGCTGCTGAAGTTGACTTTTCTAAGTGATCTCTGATGACACGTGTCTCGGGAACTGTCCAGAGTAGAAGCAAATCCCCATAGCAAACCTCTTCTACTCTGTTGACCTCTTTGCCTGTCTCGGGAACTGCACAGAGAGCACTGTTGTCAGAGAATAGAACAACTCAACTTCAGCAGCTGATAATTATTGGAAGGATTAAGATTTTTTAATAAAAAAGTAATTTACAAGTCTGGTTTAAACCTGCTTTGCTACAGAGGCTGGCCGTGCACGTGTGGGATCAGGTGAGCTGAAACAAAGCCTTCCTCTACTTTAATTTACAAATCTGTTAAAACTTTCTGGAGCCAGATGATATAATAAAAAATAAATAAAAAAATAAAGTTTTTCCTGGAATAACCCTTTAATGTGTATCAGAGGATGTCCCTTCTGAGTCAGCTGACGGGATGACGACACCACTACGGGATGACGACACCACCTAGATTTGTATATCTATAGGATCAGGATATATATTAGTTATACAAACTCCCCTAAGGCTGTGTTCACACATTTTAAAAGCAGAAGAAAGGCATTTGCTGATCTGCTCCAATTCTAAATTGGGGAGTTTTATAATCTGCACAATTGCACTTGTGACCTCACTTTTATATAGTATCTCTGAAAAATCACAAATTGTAATGCTTTCCAGTAGTGGCTACATTATGTCATAATAGGAACAGGAGGAATCCAGGACTTTATTTGTAAATGCAGGAACCTGTAGGGCAGTGGTCTTCAACCTGCAGACCTCCAAATGTTGCAAAACTACAACTCCCAGCATGCCCCGGACAGCCGTTGGCTGTCCGGGGCATGCTGGGAGTTGTAGTTTTGCAACATCTGGAGGGCCGCAGGTTGGAGACCACTGCTGTAGGGGCTATGGTATTCAATAGGTCTGACTAGAGTTGAGCGAACTTACAGTAAATTGGCTCGTAGCTCGGCTGTTGATTACTTTAGTCTGTGTAAATTAGTTCAGCTTCCCAAGGGCTCTGGTTGCCTGGAAAAATCCAGGATGACAGTATTAGGTCTCCTAGGTCTGTATCCACCTTTTCCAGGCAACTGGAGCCCTTGGAAAGCTGAACTAATTTACGCAGACAAAAGTAATCAACAGCCGAGATGCGAGGTTCGCTACGAGCCAATTTACTGTAAGTTTGCTCAACTCTTGTTCTGATGGCCCAAGTACAGTGATCCCTTAACTTACAATGGCCTCAACATACAATAGTTTCAACATACAATGGCCTTTTCTGGACCATTGTAACTTGAAACCAGACTCAACATACAATGATACAGATAGTGCAGATCTGTGAAACGTGTCAATGGCCGGAAGAACTGACCAATCAGAATGGGCATTTTACTGGTAAAACCCCTGTATTACTGAAGTGCATGCACTGACTGGTGTCTGGTAGTGCCCCCTACAGTACAGGGATGTACTACATGTTCTGTACTACTCTTTACCTGTGCCAGGGTTAGTTGCTCCTTTGGACACCAGGTAATAGTGGCTTCATTTTCTTTTTTTAGGACACTGTGTACTGTACAAGACCCTGAAGAAGCTCCTGTCCTCTACATAGTCAGTGATTACAGCTCCCAGCAGATCCTTCTTACTTTTATATGTAAGGACTTGTTTTATCTATATTAATTATCTACTTATTATTGTTTAACTCTCACTTTTTCCTATTTTTTGGATGACATTTTGGTGGCTTCAGAACCAATTACCAGGTTTCCATAGAGTTCTGGTCTCAACATACAATGGTTTTAACATACAATGGTTTTAACATACAATGGTTTTAACATACAATGGTTTTAACATACAATGGTTTTAACATACAATGGTCGTCCTGGAACCAATTAATATTGTAACTTGAGGGACCACTGTTATGTCAGGAGTAGAGATGAGCGAACTTACAGTAAATTCAATTTGTCACGAACTTCTCGGCTCGGCAGTTGATGACTTATGCTGGATAAATTAGTTCAGCTTTCAGGTGCTCCTGTGGGCTGGAAAAGGTGGATACAGTCCTAGGAGAGTCTTTCCTAGGACTGTATCCACCTTTTCCAGCCCACCGGAGCACCGGAAAGCTGAACTAATTTATGCAGGATAAGTCATCAACTGCCGAGCCGAGAAGTTCGTGACGACTTGAATTTACTGTAAGTTTGCTCATCTCTAGTCAGGAGCCACAGGAGAACGCAGTCACATGACCTATCACTAAACACTCATACAGCAGTGTCATAACACAGGGACATAGGGCATCAGTTGTGGAGAGACAAATTACCTCCATCTCTTCTCACTACCTCTTTTTTTTTATTAAACCATAGCCATCAGAATAACCAAATATTGAAGAGGACTAGTGTCCAAAGATGTACATGACGCAAGGATTGTGCGCTGAATATAAAGCGAACCACATTAGATGTACATTTACTTAACTATAAAAGGTCTACAGCAGTGTTTCCCAAACAGGGTGCCTCCAGCTGTTGCAAAACTTCAACTCCCAGCATGCCCGGACAGCCGAAGGCTGTCCGGGCATGCTGGAAGTTGTAGTTTTGCAACAGCTGGAGGCACCCTGTTTGGGAAATACTGATCTACAGGGACTAACCAATGCAGTTCTTCCACTGTCTCCCATAGGGGCATAAGGCAGGTTGACCTCAATATATCCAACGTTAACCATAAAAAAAAAAACCAAAGGGGTACTCCGCCCCTAGACATCTTATCCGCTATCCAAAAGGATAGGTAATAAGATGTCAGATTGCGGGGGTCACGCTCCTGGGGACCCCCGGTATCTCCGCTGCGGCAACCCGCTATCATAACTGCACAGAGCAAACTCTCTCTGTGCATAATGACGGGCAATACAGGGGCCGGAGCATCGTTACCTCACAGCTCCGACCCCTCGTGGCGTCACGGCCCAACCCCTTAATGCAAGTCTATGGGAGGGGGTGTGATGGCCGCCACGCCCCCCTCCCATAGACTTGTATTGAGGGGGTGGGCCATGACTTCACAAGGGGCGGAGCTGTGACGTAACTATGCTCCGG
Organism: Hyla sarda; assembly: GCF_029499605.1. Lineage (NCBI taxonomy): Eukaryota > Metazoa > Chordata > Amphibia > Anura > Hylidae > Hyla > Hyla sarda. Next base: position 54,721,180 of record NC_079195.1, read on the forward strand.
CCCCTGTATTGCCCGTCATTATGCACAGAGAGAGTTTTCTCTGTGCAGTTATGATGGCGGGGTGCCGCAGCGGAGATCCCGGGGGTCCCCAGCAGCGGGACCCCGGCGATCTGACATCTTATTACCTATCCCTTGGATAAGGGATAAGATGCTAAGGGCGGAGTACCCCTTTAATGAGGCCATTAAAGGGGGTGTCACTTAATATTGGCATTTACTTCAACAGCCTAAAATATGTCTTCTGGTGTAACATAATTTAGGGGCATCTATGTGTCTATGCACTAGGGATCATCCGATATTGATTTTTTTAACGATAATCTGAACTTTGAGGCCGATAACTTTATACCGATATTCTGGAATAAAGTGATCGGCTATTTCTCCACCGCCCGGTCAACCCAGTGTATTGCTGCAGTACAAGAATACAAGAATGTGACAGGGGGGGGGGAAGAATGTGACAAGGGGGGGGTGGAGAATGTGACAAGGGGGGGGGAGACTGTGACAAGGGGGGGGGGGGGGGAGACTCAAGGGGGGGGGGGGGGAGACTGTGACAAGGGGGGAGAGACTGTGACAAGGGGGGGGGGAGGAGACTGACAGGGGGGGGGGGAGACTGACAAGGGGGGGGGACTGTGACAAGGGGGGGAGACTGTGACAAGGGGGGGAGACTGTGACAAGGGGGGGGAGACTGTGACAAGGGGGGGAGACTGTGACAAGGGGGGGAGACTGTGACAAGGGGGGGGAGACTGTGACAAGGGGGGGGAGACTGTGACAAGGGGGGGAGACTGTGACAAGGGGGGGAGACTGTGACAAGGGGGGGGAGACTGTGACAAGGGGGGGGAGACTGTGACAAGGGGGGGAGAATGTGACAAGGGGGGGGAGAATGTGACAAGGGGGGGGAGAATGTGACAAGGGGGGGGAGAATGTGACAAGGGGGGGGGAGAATGTGACAAGGGGGGGGGGAGAATGTGACAAGGGGGGGGGAGAATGTGACAAGGGGGGGGGAGAATGTGACAAGGGGGGGGGAGAATGTGACAAGGGGGGGGAGAATGTGACAAGGGGGGGGGAGAATGTGACAAGGGGGGGGGGAATGTGAAATAGGCGGTGGGCATAAAATGGGTAGGTAGATGTGAAATGGAGGAGGTTGGACATGAAATGGGGGGATTTCACCATTTTTTTTTTTTTTTTTTTTTTATTATATCGCATCGCATATCACAATATTTAGGCCCAAAATCGCAATCGCACATTTTTCCCATATCGTACAGCCCTACTATATATTGTTTGTTATTGCGAGGAATTGGGAAAGGCCTAAATGTATCAGGTCCCACACAGAAATGTGTGTGTATATATTATATATATTTATTTTTATTTTTTTATAGGAAGGGGGGGGGGGGGTTGTCCCATGATTGTGTAAGTAGCAGAAATCATCCAGTGAGAAGGAGAAGTCCCCATCATGATTCATCATTTTATCAGGCTGAATTATTTATTTATTGACTTCTCTTCCTCACGGGAGGATTTCTGTTTTTTACACCATCGTACTATGTTGCAAGTTACTAGGACAATTTTATTCTGTATAGATCTTTCAATGATTTTTTTTTTTACTTTTTACTGTTAGGGTACGTTCACACTATGTAATTCCCGCTGAATTCCACGTGGTGAACTTTAACATCAGTGTGAATGGGTCTAACGCGAGACCCGTTCACAATGAGAAATTTCTGGGACGGACAATTCTGCGGCTGAAACTGTTCCGCTCAAAGAAAGAACATGTTCATTCTTTGAGCAGAAATCCGGGAGCACTGCACTGCCATGAATGGTGATGATGCAGTTCCGCATGGCCCTATCGCCGCCGCCAGGCTGAATCTCCACGAGCGGAGATTCAGCGTGCATTGCTCAATGTGAACGCACCCTGAAAGAGTACCTATCATGATCAAAACTCTCCCCAATCCCCCCCACCCCCCCCCCCCCCACCCATCTGTCCCTGACTCTCACTGACAGTATCCCTGTGTTTCTTTTCATTCAAAACCCGCTCTTTCTACCCGATTTATTGTCTTCTTGGCTGCTCATTCAGCCGTCCTAGTGTGAGGGAGGAAAGGAGTGTGGCCCAGCATAAAGGCTGTGAACACAGCAGTTGGCAGCTCTGAATCTTCTCTCTGCTTACAACTACATGTGCATAGAAAAAGATCGGAGCTCAGATAGTAAAATGAATGAGGGCATGCAGTAAGGCAGAGTCAGAGGTATGCCCTGCTGGGCTATGAGCACAGTGCTGGCTCCTGCCTGTCTGATTGACAGGCAGGGAGCAGTGCTGAGCTTGTCTGTGTCCCGGCTGCAGTCTGAGATTTAGGACTCCAGTATGAGTCTGAACTCTATAAAAAGGGCTTGCGGCCAGGACTGGTGGTTTCTAAGTGGTTTCTAAGTGGAAAATTAAATAGAAAGAAGCATATTTTTTTATAACATGCAATTGGAAAGTTATTCTGCATACATTAATCTATAATATATCAAATTATTTTTTTTGATGAAAGGTACCCTTTAAAGGATGGCAAATCACAATGACCGTGTGGTTTTGCTAGTATGTTTTATCTATATTGTTACAAACAAATTGTGTAAGTAAGTAATGTGACTTACTTTTTGAGCACACATAGAATTAAAAGCTATTATTTCTAGTCCTCTTTCTCTTAGCATGCATCTTAGTTATTTATACATACATCTATAGACAATTATTTATTCATCCATTTATCTTTCTGTTGATAGAACCATCAACCGTTACCCTTATTTTCACTATATCTATAAACAACTAATTCAACGTGGGTTCTCGGACATTTAGGCTGAGAACACTAGTCCTATTTTCTAGAATGACAAAGTGATCTGCTACCATTATCACTAGAGATGAGCGAACTTACAGTAAATTCGATTCGTCACGAACTTCTCCGCTCGGCAGTTGCTGACTTTTCCTGCAAAAATTTGTTCAGCTTTCAGGTGCTCCGGTGGGCTGGAAAAGATGGATACAGACCTAGGAAAGAGTCTCCTAGGACTGTGGCCACCTTTTCCAGCCCACCAGAGCATCTGAAAGCTGAACTAATTTATGCAGGAAAAGTCATCAACTGCCGAGCCGAGAAGTTCGTGACGAATCGAATTTACTGTAAGTTCGCTCATCTCTAATTATCACAACTTGCCATCTCTGGTATTCCCAGTAATAAAAATAAAATTGGTGTATTGACAGGAGTTGTCGTGTTGGGGAACCAGCATTGACAAGACAACCTTCTGATGCCAAAAGCCTCCAGGCACAGGAGGGGTAACGATGCAGGTCTTTATTTTGTAACTATTATGAAATCTGACTTCTCTTCATGAATTAAACTGGTCCTATGTGCAATACTGGTAATACAATATATAAGCATGGAAACAAAAACCTATATACACACTCATATTATATTTTGCTCATAGGAGATTAAACAGAATTATTCACAACAACAATAAAATGATATAAACAGCTGCCAAGAACATACAAGACTAGTCAGACCGGGAATAATAGGAGTGTGAGTGACTACAAAAGACAAAAACAACTGGACAAAGGCAATTACAGTAAATGTAGAACACAACCCACACATTCAGATGGCTGGCTCCAGTGGATGCACTTAACACAGGCCGAGCCGTGAGTCATCCACACTATATATAGAAATCCCAGCGACTCCATCAAGCACAAACATTCAGCGCACATCTGTCTCCTCCTGACGTTCTCGTAACACATTTAAGTAAGAGACCGTAAACCGCGCTCTTCAGAAGAGGAGCAGACATGCAGTGCTGATGGGCATTAACCCTGTGGCTACAGGCTCAATGTAAAAGCAGAAATCGGAGCCACTCCTCATACATAGAGTGTACCCATAGCTAGAGGTGACCAAATCTACATTAGGATTCTTACATCTAATAAATCAGTCATTGATTGATTTAGTCTTGTAAAAAGTTTTTCCATTTTCCGATTCCCTGGTAAGACACAGCCCAGAGTGCTTCCAGAATTCTCAGGGAAATCGGAGCAACTTTTACAAGACTAAAAGAATTGATGGCCTATTCAGTAGGTTTGGGTTTAGCGCATCTTAGATCCCACCCAACACCTATAATGTAGAGTCCTTATAGGGGTACTCCGCTGCTCGGGGTTTGGAACAAACTGTTCCGAATGCTGGTGCCGGGAGCTAGTGACGTCACCGCCCCATCATGACATCACACCCCGCCCCCTCAATGCAAGTCTATGGGAGGGGGCGTGACGGCTGTCACGCCCCCTCCCATAGACTTGCATTGAGGGGGCGGGGCTATGACATCACAAGCTCCTGGCTCCAGCGTTCGTTCGCACTGTAACAAAGCATACATAACTAGGTACCAGCATTTTCTGTGTGCAGACAGTAGGGTTGGAGAATGGTGATTTTTCGGAATGATCTTGTACACTGAAACAAGTTTGCAGGTATCAGTCATTGTCGTGCAGTCATTTTTGTGGCTCATAACTTACTGCACATCCACAAGACCTCACAACTTACCCACACACGCATTCAAGAACAGCCAGTCTGTCTTCCTCATTCGGTTTTTAATTTGCTTCAACTTCTTGAGGTCCAGTTCTAGCTCATCCTTACTGCCCACCGCCCCAGCGAGTTCAATCCTTTGGAAGTCCATCTCCGAATCCCGCTTAGACATGGGAGGGGAGCGGCGCTGGCTGATGCTACTGCTGCAGCCGCTTCTCCAGCGAGCCCGGTCTTGCTCATTTATAATAGAGGAGGCTTCATCCGTGTCTGCCAGCTCTATGGAGTCTATGTTGTTGGGAGAAGGGTGGTCACATACAACACATTTTTTGGCCTTTGCACCGTTCTCGTATGTACAAGCAGAGCAAGTCCAGTGCTGACCTTTAATGTTCAGTTTATTGCGGTCATTATATTCCTCACACGGATCAACTGGGCTGGGAACATATCGTAAACCTGATCCAGAGGATTGTGGAGATTCTGTTGGGCTACGTGTCCTGCGTTGAGACAAACACTGTGTGCATCGGATGGCTCGGGGCCAGTTCAGGTAGGTACACATGTGGCATGACCACTTACTATTTTCCATGCTAAGTGAGGTTTTTACACGTGGTCTTGCGCTGGAGTCAGGGCAGATTAGTGGACTGCCCCCACTTCTTTCTATAGTACCCACACTTGGGGCACTGCTTTTGAATGGTTCTTCTGTGATGATAGCACCGCTGGGTCTCTGGGCACGACACATTGTGCACTTGATAGCAGATGGCCAATTCTCGTAAGTACAATATTCGCAAGCCCACTTTATGCCATGCTCAGTCATTGTGACACTCACAGGATCGGACGATTGTGTCTGTCAGGAAGCTGTAAAACAATATAATAAATGTGTATTAGATAGAGAGAGAGAGAATCTAGTTTTAAAATAAAATAAATACAAAACAAGTTCAAAGCTTTTGGACCATTTAAATTATGTTCTGGATACAAGTTGACAGACACTCCTGGTGGGCCCAATGAGATTAAAAAAAAAATATATAAATGTTTTATTATAATCACCTGGTGCCTGAAAGTTCTACAGCTTTGTAAATGTCAAAAATAATCCCAATTCCAGTACTTTGCTGCTGTGTGCTCCAGGGAAGTTATGTAGTCCTTTCCAGTCTGTTCACAGTGCTCTCTGCTGACACCTCTGTCCATGTTAAGAAAAGTCCAGAGCAGGTGAGGTTTGCTATGAGAATTAGCACCTTCTCTAGGCAGTTCCTGATACAGACAGAGGTGGCAGCAGAGAGCACTGTGGTCAGACTGGAAAGAACTACACAACTTACTCTATAGTATTCAGCAGCTGATAAGTACTGGATGGCTTAAGATTTTTAAATAGAAGTCATTTAAATATTTGTATAACACATTTCAGTTAATCTGAAAACATTGTTTTACCTCCAGAGTACCCCTTTAAGCTTCTATAAAATCAGGACACCTATCCCACTGCTCTCCGTACAGATAAGAACGGGTACAGTGCCCAACCTCTGATGGCAGAGAAAAGGGAAAGAAATATTGTCGTGAACGCAGGTACATGTGTATGGGGAAGTCAGGTAGATATATGCTGGGCAATGCCCTTGGTACAACATGTCAAGTAACGACAACTAACCCTGGTTACACGAATGGCTCAAACAAATGTCATAGCAGATCTGATCCTTTCCTACAGCAACATGGACCAGACGTAACCCTACAGAAAATACAAGACCGTTCACTAGGACATTTTACATCTCGAGCTGGAAAGCAAACGTTTCAATATTCAAAAGCCAAAACTTACTCAGATTCCTGTTTCGCTTTATTTAGAACCATTTCCCACAACTATTCCAAACTACAGAACAATAGACTAAATAATGTCTCTGTAAAAAAAAAAAAAAAGCAGCACTGAGCTCAAACCTCACAAGAATGATCTGGACTCTGCCAGTAACGGGAGGAACAAAGTCCATGAGCGGCCTTTATAAATATTACAGGCGGGCGTGAAAATATCTGCACGTCCAACTAGGGCACAGGGTAGAGATGCAATATGCTGGAAGACATCTTTACTCACAGGCGTGTGAAAATGTAACACAAAACTACTTGTCCAAGGGACTAAACGAAATAAGGGACTAAACTACTGTATTTTTTGCCGTATAAGACGCAAAACTGTGGGGGGGGGGGGGGGGGGGGAGTTGGTGCGTCTTATACGGCTAATACCTGCGGCCATCAATGGCCGGGACCCGCCGCTAACACAGGACATCACCGATCGCGGTGACGCCCTGTATTAACCCTTCAGACGCAGCGATCAAAGCTGACCGCCGCGTCTGAAGTGAAAATAACACTAACCTGGCTGCTCAGTCGGGCTGTTCGGGACCATCACGGTGAAATTGCAGCGTCCCAAACAGCTTACAGGACACCGGGAGGGACCTTACCTGCCTCCTTGGTGTCTACTCCGTGTCGGGATCCCCTGCGCTCTCTCCTTCGACGTCATCACGTCGTCGCGCACGCCTTCATCCAATAGGAGCAGCGTGCGTAGCGGCGTGATGACGGCGACGAAGAGCGTGGATCCCAGGGAAGAAAAAGTCCGGAGCATCGGAGACACCATGGGGACGCGGCGACAGCGATGGAGCGACATCCAGGGCAGCGGTGACGGGTCCGGAGCGGCAGGGACACGTGAGTACTACCTCCCATACCAGTGGTCTTCAACCTGCAGACCTCCAGATGTTGCAAAACTACAACTCCCAGCATGCCCGGACAGCCAACGGCTGTCCAACCTGCGGATCTCCAGATGTTGCAAAACTACAACTCCCAGCATGCCCGAAGACCACTGTTGGGTTCAGAATCTTTATTTTTTTAGATTTTGCACCTAGAAATTGGGTACGTCTTATACGCTGGTGCATCCTATAGGGCGAAAAATACGGTAAATCTACTTGTCCTGGAAGACAAAATAATTTTAACCAAAATGGTTATTAGTTTATTTATTTAGTTTTTGCACTTTCGTTTTTTTCTCCTCACCCTATAATAGCCATAAGTCTCATATTCCCATCTACAGACCCATATGAGGGCTCGTCTTTTGCGCAAACAATTTTACTTTGTAATGACACTTTTCAATTTTCCATAACATATGTTCTGAAACAAAAACAAGAAAAAAAATTGTGACGTGAAATTGGAAAAAAAAATTAAATTAAAAGTTGTTTTTTTTTTTACTTGCTATTTTCTGACCCCTATAACATTTACATTGGGCTGTATGAGGACAAATATTTTGCACCGTAATCTGCTGTTTGCATCAGTACCATTCTGGTATTCATCTGACCTTTTCATCACTTACGTAATTTTTTCTGGGATGTGATGTTGTGAAAAAAAGCAGTTCTAAGTTTGGGATTTTTTTTAACATAAACGCCATTGACCGTACAGGATTTATAATGTTATATTTTAATAGTTCAGACAATTACATACACGTCAATACCAAATAGGTTTATTTTTATCATGTTTACATGTTTTTATATGAAAAATGGGAAAGGGGGAGGGGAGGTGATGTGAACTTTTAAAGGGGTACTCCACGGGCCAGCATGGAGGGGCATGGCTGACACCTGCAGAGAGAAAAAAAAACATTCGGAACATTTAGTTCCACGCTGGCCAGTGGAGTACCCCTTTAATATGGAAGGGGTTAATGTATGGTTCTTTTATTAATTTTTTTTTTTTTTTTTTTTTTTTTTTTTTTTTTTTTTTTTTTTTTTTTTTTTTTTTTTTTTTTTTTTTTACACAATTTATTAGTCCCTTAGGGGACTTTAAGAAGGAATCAATAGATTTCTCACACAGATCAATGAAGTTCCATAGAACAATCAAATACAGATCCACAGGGCCAAATGATGAGAGGTAAGTCCTCTGGCTACCTCTATAGTGGATCGCCTACTCTGGTCATGCTCGGAGTTATAGTTTTTGCAACAGCTTGAGGTACCCTGGTTGGGCAACACGGAGATATATATATACTCTCCAGGGTATGTACAGCTACCAGTAGCCTACCCAGAAGTGAGAACCACATCATATATTTTGGCTATGTCACTAAGATGTAAAAAAAATAAAAATAATTCTATCAATAAATATAAAAATTATTATTTATATTTTTTATCTTAATATTTATATTTGAATGTATATTAGAAATATACATACACAATTTGAAAATATATAAGCACTAATATTTCAATAACTATGTCCCTGCCTAGGGTTCCCTTAAACTAGCATAACTTTATTTATAGAGCAAATAGAGGATTTCCTTATAAATATTAAAAAAAATAAAAAGGTGCAAACCCTTCATCCTATCACTGCTTTCTCATAGCAGTATTGCGCAGTAACCGTAAACACTACGGCCCCAGCCCTGGGATTATCCTAAATCAGAGCAGAGGATTCTCAGGCGCAGAAAACGCAGAGCTCAAGGGTTATTTTTGTCCAGAAATAGGCCAAGACTGACAGGCCAAAAATAGTTCTTCGGATTGTAATGTACTGTGTCACCCTGTACTTGTACACAGGCGTCTGTGCTGTGATCCGCAGCCTCCCGTAAACAGCGTGAAACAGAGGAGCAGTAATAATGAAAACAACCTAAAATCGGATGAGATTAACAGAAAATCTATTCACATAAAAGATGAGTGAAAAGTATCCACTGAAAAAAAATCCTATACAAGACAAGGAGTTTTACAGCAGTTTTTTTTTTTTACCCTTATCTAAAAATAAAAGACTGTACTCACCTCTCAGCCTGCTGCCAATGTGCAGGTACCCCCTCCTGGAAGTGCTGTAATGACATCCCAAGTACAGGGAGCATGTGGAGTGTAGCCAGTGGCCTCGGCATCACATGATGATTGTACAGGGACATCACAGTACTACAGGAGGGGGTAACCAGAGTGACAGCACATACCCTGGGAATTTATGATTACCAGCGTCTTACATGCCAGTCTCAAGGCTGTAAACAGCACCATAATGTGCATCTCTCAGTGTCCGGGAGCCAGACTTACTTAATCATTTTCAGACCCCATTATTTAGTTTGCAACCTGCAACTCCTCTACAGATTTCACCGTCTACAACCCATGAAGTAGCTCTTCTCTCTTGAAGGGGTACTCCGCTGCTCAGCGTTTGGAACAAACTGTTCCGAATGCTGGAGCCGGGAGCTCGTGACATCATAGCCTCATCCCCTCAAAGCAAGTCTATGGGAGGGGGCGTGGTGGAGGTGGGGTGTGACGTCATGAGGGGGCAGGGCTATGACATCACAAGCTCCTGGCTAAAGCATTTGGAACGCTTTGTTCCAAATGCTGAGCTGTGGAGTACCCCTTTAAGCCGACAGACACTGATGCTTAGAGTTGCCACATTTCAGCACGCAACCATACTAAACATGTACTTTTTATTTGTAAAATAGGGAAGTTTTGGTCTTCATCTTGGTCCAAAGAATCTCATAAATCCCCTTTAGAGAAAAACTGTCAGAATAGTCACCCGCACGAACCAGTGGTACTGCCTGGTAGTGGGGGTGTCGCTGAGAAAGATGATGCTTACAATGCCTGGATCCGTTGCTACGTTCCTCTGATATCTCCTCCTTTCTGAATATGCAAATTAGCAGTAAGTGGCACTGGCGGGGTTACAATCCAGCCTTCGGACACTGACATCAGCGCTGTTTCTTCGGCTCTTGGCCTGACTAATCATTATTCACTGCCTCCCTCCGATCTGTAATCTCATTTACTGCACACGGGCAGCTTCCTGGCTACATGCGGGAGCAGCCTCAGCGCGGCTTCATAACAGGCTTCGTAACCGCGCTGAGGCCGCTTCTGGGTGTAGCCAGGAAGCTGCACACGCGCAGTAAACTTTAGATGGCATGAACAGTATTGATAATGGCATCTAAAGTAGGGATCGACCGATTATCGGTTTGGCCGATATTATCGGCCGATAAATCACGATTTTGGGCATTATCGGTATCGGCAATTACCTTGCCGATAATGCCCCACGTCTGACGCGCTGCACCGCAACCGCCCCCCGACCTGCGTCGCACCGCCCCGGCCCCACTGCCTTCCCCATCCCCGATTTTATAATTATCTGTTCCCGGGGCCCACGCTACTTCTGGCTCCTGCTGCGTCCTGCTGTGCGCAATGACGAGTGACGTGACGTGCGCGACGTGACGTGACGTCACCGTCAGTGCGCACAGTAACAGCTCAGGAGGACGCCACCGGAGCCAGATGTAGAGTGGACCCCAGGCCCCGGGAACAGGCGATTATAAAACTGGGGATGGGGGGGGGGGAAGGCAATGGGGCCGGGGCGGTGCGGTGGGTCGGTTGCGGTGCGGCGGGTCGGGGGACCGGACGCGGTGCAGCGGGTCGGTCGCAGTGCGGTGGTGGGGGGAGCGGTGGCGGTGATAGGACTCAGGACCCCCGGACAGGCAGGGGGAAAGAAGCGGGTGGCGGCAGTCTATGGCACCGCAAAAGCCACTGCAGTGCATTGATTTAAAGCGCCCGCTTTAAATAAATGACCTGCAGCAGTGTCGCGGGGGGATAAATAGCCGATTATTCCGGTATAAGTTATCAGCTATCGGCCCCAACCTCCACCGATTATCGTTATCGGCCCTAAAAAAAACTATATCGGTCGATCCCTAATCTAAAGCTCTAATAGCAGACACCAGCATGATTGCCAGCTTAGCCCGGTCACCATGTCTCCTGAAGAACCCTGCAACATAAATTAAAGTACCAGAGCACAGTGGCATACATTATATGGCATGTCCTACAGGGGTAAAAAAAAAAATAAAAAAAAAAAATAAAAATAAAAAATTGTTCTGGTCCACACGATACTTCGATGTAGATGACATCCCCTGCCGCCGCTGTCTATCACCAGCACTTCTTGTTTTGACAAAGAAAACGCCTCTACTGTCTCGGCCAGCCATTGGCTAAGAGCTGGGATATTAGTTGATCATAAAATGTAGTATAACAATTTTTCATCTGGACCAAGACGTTAAACTAAAAATGTTTTGGGGCACGACAACCTTTTAAAGGGCTACTCCACTGCCCCAGCGTTCAAAACATTTAGTTGTTGGCTGCGGGGTCGTGACTTCACAGCCATGCCCCCTCAGTGCAAGTCTATGGGAGGGGGCGTACGCCCCCTCCCATAGACTTGCATTGATGGGGCGTGACCATGACGTCACGACCCCGCAGCCCACAACCAGCGTTCGGAACTAAATCTTCCGAATGCTGTGGCAGTGGAGTACCCCTTTAAACACTAGGATAAATCATGCAATGAAAAAGGATTAAGCCCATTTTCTAGTTCATAAAATGTAAAAAAAATTAAAATAATAAATAATAAAATAAAAAACAGACTGAATTACTGCTGGCACCCTTTCTTCCGTATGCTGGGTTTCCTGTCTGGCTCCTTTCCTACAATGAATGGATCCAATGCAGCTTTCATTACATTACATCATAAATGGTGGTCTAGGCACCAGAACAATGACAAGGTGATCGGACCTCACAGTATTAGACACAATATACCCAGACTGCCTTGTTACATTACTTCCTCTTCTACAACAAAATATCAAATGCAAATGTCTGAGTCACTAGTTACACAAAAAGCACCTTCTATACAGCTTCTAAGCAACCAGAGACACATCAAGATCCCCTGTAGGCCTTCATGGCATTTCTGGAACACAGAAACAGGGAAAGACTGTACATTAAAAGGGGAACTCCACTGGAAAAAAAAAAAAATTTAATCAACTGGTGCCAGAAAGTTAAACAGATTTGTAAATTACTTCTATTAAAAAATCTTAATCCTTCCAGTATTTATCAGCTGCTATTATTATGATCCAGGGGAAGTTCTCTTTTCTTTTTGAATTTCTTTTCTGTCTGACCACAGTGCTCTCTGCTGACACCTCTGTCCATGTCTGGAACTGTCCAAAGCAGGAGAGGTTTGCTATGGGGACTTGCGCCTACTCTGGACAGTTCCTAAAATGGACAGAGGTGTCAGCAGAGAGCACTGTGGTCAGGCGGAAAGGAAATTCAAAAAGAAAAGAACTTCCTCTGTAGTATACAGCAGCTCATAAGTACTGGAAGTCATTTACAAATCTGTTTAACTTTCTGGCACCAGTTAAAAAAAAAATAAAAAAAAAAATAAAAAAGGAAATCCAGTAAATCCTACAGATGCTGGTTGTGAGCCCTCATACCACCCCCTATGCGGAAAAATAAAGTTATAGGGGTTAGAAGAAGGGGCAAGAAATTTTCCTGCATGTAGTTATGATTTTTTTCAGAAGTACGACAATATCCAACCTATATAAGTAGGGTATTATTTTAATCGTATGGACCTACAGAATAAAGATAAGGTGTCATTTTTACCGAAATATGCACTGCGTAGAAACGGAAGCCCCCAAAATTTACAAAATGACATTTTTTCTTCAATTTTGTCGCACAATGATTTTCCGTTTCACCGTGGATTTTTGGGTAAAATGACTGACGTCATTACAAAGTAGAATTGGTGGCGCAAAAAATAAGTAATCATATGGAATTTTAGGTGCAAAATTGAAAGCTTTATGATTTTTAGAAGGTGATTAGGAAAAAATGAAAATGCAAAAACGCTGAGTCCTTAAGTTGAAAATAGGCTGAGTCCCTAAGGGGTTAAGTGCCACAGTCTGACACACCTGCTCTTCTCAGCCCTTTTCTGACCACAGTGCTATCTGCTGCCACCTCTGTCCATGTCAGGAACTGTCCAGAGTACAAGCAAATCCCCTTAGAAAACCTCTACTCTGAACAGTTCATGACATGGACTGAGGTGTCAGCAGAGAGCACTGTGGTTAGACCGGAAAGACATTCAAGAAGAAAAGAACTTCCTGTGGAGCATACAGCAGCTTATAAGTACTGGAAGGATTAAGATTTTTTTTAATAGAAGTCCATTTCCAGAGTACCCCTATAATATTATGTGCTTATTAGGACACCCCCTGTATGTGTACCATACCTACCTATATGGATATCATAGGCCACGGTTCCCAAACATGTGGGTCTCCAGTGGTTGCTAAACTACAACTCCCATCATGCCCAATAGCCTAAAGTAAGGGAACATTTTCATAAACAATGGCCCCCAGCTTTTGCATTTTTTGTAGTGTATCACTGGAGAACAATCCTTGAGTCACATGATCAATGAACCTAGTTAACCTTATCATCCACTGCTGCCATTCTGACGACACCCCGGTCACAGCAGAGAAAGTGCCTTCTCCTATTAATGTCCCACACAAGAAAAGCTTATCCACCCAATCACTGGCCACGTCAAGAACAGAAGCAGGAAGCACAGCTCAGCTGGAACGAGACACTGTCAGGACAGCAGTGGATCGGGCAGGAGAGCACAACTTTTTCTGACATTTCTAAACATGTTTGTGGGGCTGGGCAACCTCTAATGTGTGTGCCTAGAGCAGTGTTTCCCAATCAGGGTTACTCCAGCTGTTGCAAAATTACAACTCCCAGCATGCCCTGACAGCCTTTGGCTTTCCGGGCATGCTGGGAGTTGTATTTTTGCAACAGCTGGAGGCCCCCTGGTAGGGAAACCGTGGACTAGAGGAAGTCCAAATTCCCAAAAATAGCAAGTTCAAGATGCTGCATTAACAGCCAACATAGCACCAGCTGGAGGCACACAGTATTTAGACCACTTCCTCACACAGATCATTCATTTAAATGTGGTTGTGTCTGGTAATACATCATGTGAATGAGGTTCCTATAGAACAATATACAAACAATAATATCTAATACTAAAACCAGAATCCCCCTATTAACATCTCTCAAAAGAAACACACACACCCCACACACACACACACACACACACACACAACCCACACACACACACACACACACACACACAACCCACACACAAGAAACCCACACACACACACACACACACAAGAAACCCACACACACACACACACACAAGAAACCCACACACACACACACACACACACACACACGCACACACACACACACACACACACGCACACACACAAGAAACCCACACACACACACACAAGAAACCCACACACACACACACACACACACACACACAAGAAACCCACACACACACACACACACACAAGAAACCCACACACACACACACACACAAGAAACCCACACACACACACACACACAAGAAACCCACACACACACACACACACACACAAGAAACCCACACACACACACACACACAAGAAACCCACACACACACACACAAGAAACCCACACACACACACACACACACACACACAAGAAACCCACACACACACACACACACACACACACAAGAAACCCACCCACACACACAAGAAACCCACACACACACACACACACACAACCCACACACACACACACACAACCCACACACACACACACACACACGAAACCCCCACACACACACGAAACCCCCACACACACACGAAACCCCCACACACACACACACAAAGAAACCCACACACACACACACACACACAAAGAAACCCACACACACACACACACACAAAGAAACCCACACACACACACACACACAAAGAAACCCACACACACACACACACACACACACACACACACGAAACCCACACACCCACACACACACACACAAGAAACCCACACACACACACACACACACACACACACAAGAAACCCACACAAGAAACCCCCACACACACACACACAAAGAAACACACACACACACACACACACAAGAAACACACACAAGAAACCTACACACAAGAAACCTACACACAAGAAACCTACACACAAGAAACCTACACACAAGAAACCTACACACAAGAAACACACACAAGAAACCTACACACAAGAAACCTACACACAAGAAACCTACACACAAGAAACCTACACACAAGAAACCCCCACGTCAAGCCGAGACCAACAATATAGTGAGCGTGGGGTGGGCGTTTCACTGTTTTTTTAGTAATTGGATATTCTTGTTTGTATAATAAAGTTTTACGATTTTCCAATATCCTTCTAGTTGTCAAACTTTCATGGTTTTAAAACCTTTGCTTGCCATCATTCGATAGGAACGCCATTCCCAAGTTCCTGTAAATAAGGGAAGTACAATGGGACTGCTGAAGGCACTAACATCTATGGGTAACAAACATAATCATCATCTATTAAAAGGGGTAGTCCAGTAAAAAAAAAAATATATATATAAAAAATTCCTATTTTCAATTGGCTCCAGAAAGTTAAAATAGATTTGTAAATTACTTCTATTTAAAAAAATCTTAATCCTTCCAGTACTTAGCTGCTGAAGTTGAGTTGTTCTTTTCTGTCTAAGTGCTCTCTGATGACATCCCTGTCTGTCTCAGGAACTGACCAGAGCAGGAGAGGTTTGCTATGGGGATTTGCTCAAGAATGACTCAACTTCTGCAGCTGATAAGTACTTGAAGGATTATGATTTCTTAATAGAAGTAATTTACAAAATCTGTAACTTTCTTGAGCCAGTTGATATGGGGGGGGGGGGGGGGGGAGTTAATTTTTCACTGGAGTAACCCTTTAAATTATTTCTGTGACCAAATCCATGATGAATACATTGCAAGGAGACTGTGGGGAGTTTTTGTTATCTTGTAAAAGAGGCCTGAGGAGGAAGGGTGGACCCTTGCAGCCAAACCAGACTCCTATAAAGCTTCTAGTTCTCAGGTTACATTGTTTGGAAATAGAAGCAGAGAACAAATTCCAGAGGATGGATACACCGCAAGTGGAAGCCGAAAGTCATGTGCAAGGAAAACCACCCATACTAAAATGTACATACAGGCGTCCTAAAATAGGATGAACTGGTATATAACCGTTACCCTTTGCTTTACCTAATCCTTGTGGGGTGGCCATTACCCCTGCCTGGTATCCTCCACATGTTACATAGATCGTCATATACTGAGGCGGGTTCAGAACATCAAAAGAGGTGAGAAAACTAGTCAATGGTCTTCAAACGGTGGCCCTCTAGATGTTGCAAAACTACAACTCCCAGCATGCCCGGACAGCCTCTGGCTGTCCGGGCATGCTGGGAGTTGTAGTTTTGCAACATCTGGGGGGCCACAGTTTGGAGACCATTACTCTAGGACAACGTTTCCCAACCAGGGTGCCTTCAGCTGTTGCAAAACTATGGCTGTCCAGGTATGCTGGGAGTTGTAGTTTTGCAACATCTGGGGGGGGCCACAGTTTGGAGACCATTACTCTAGGACAACGTTTCCCAACCAGGGTGCCTTCAGCTGTTGCAAGACTATGGCTGTCCAGGCATGCTGGGAGTTGTAGTTTTGCAACATCTGGGGGGGCCACAGTTTGGAGACCATTACTCTAGGACAATGTTTCCCAACCAGGGTGCCTTCAGCTGTTGCAAAACTACAACGCCCAGCATGCCCAGACAGCCTTTGGCTGTCCGGGCATGCTGGGAGTTGTAGTTTTGCAACATCTGGAGGATCAGTTTAAAGACCATTACTCTAGGACAATGTTTCCCAACCAGGGTGCCTTCAGTTGTTGCAAAACTTTGCCTGTCTGGGAATGCTGGGAGTTGTAGTTTTGCAACAGCTGGAGGCACCCTGGTTGGGAAATACTTTTCTGGGATAATAAACAGGGACACTAGAATGAATTGGAGATGTGGGAGAGGAAAAAAAAAGGGGGGGGGGGAAGACAGGGGGCGCTCCCTTCATTTGCGTACATCGCCTTGGTGTGACCCTCCATTACACCTAAGTGATCTACTCACCAGATCCGACAGCAAGCCTTGATCATAGGTGTCCCGGGGTCACTGCTCACAGTTGGCTGGTGTAGGTAGGTATGGTATTGGTAGGTTAAGGCTGCCGCACTCTGACCGGGACTGGACCCTTGCGCAAGGGCCAGTTTTGGGAAATCGTGCGTAGTGGAAGAAACTGTCTTAGAAGCGCAGCGCAAAAGAGGTCACAAATGGAGAGACTCGAGCCAGCACAGGACAATTACATTTATTTTTCACAATGGACAACGCCTTTCGGCACACAGAGAGCACCTTCCTCAGGTCCAAACATACAGTGCAATCGCTGAGATGGTAAATTTGCAAGGATGCACTCATGGAGTTCCTGTGTAGTTCAGTGCTGGCTGAGATCTATTGGACCTGAGGAAGGCACTCTGTGTGCCGAAACGCGTCCATTGTGAAAAATATATTTAATTGTCCTGTGCTGGCTCGAGTCTCCATCTGTGACCTCTTTTGCGCAGCGCATCTAAGACCGTTTTTTTCACTACTCACGATTAGAGTGAATTGGGGCGGAAGACACAAGCAGAATGCGGTTTATTATATTCTAGGCCTAGCTGGCTGGAGATTTTTGTTTTTATTTATTTTAATAGGTGAATAAATGCGTAGCATATTTGCTGCACAGTACATATATAGTGGTAAAATAAAAAGGTGGTGGTCATGTGGTGTATCAGATAAAACCTGCGCCTATAGCTTCCTTGGTAATGGCTTCTATAGTTCTTTGCATCATCTTGATGCATCAAGCGATTGCTGCCGCCATCTCCGCCACCACTATTGATGTCAAACTTTTTTTATTTTTTTTTTGAGTTTGATGGCCATCATTTTGATGAGATCGCAACGGGCAATAACGGGTCCCGATGGACCCCATTATAGTCAATAGGGTCCGTCGGGTGCCGATGTTTTAGAGAGAACAGCGGGAGAAAAAGATGGTGCAAGCACTAGTTTTCTCCAGGTATTCTCCCTGGCGGTCCTGACAACCGTCACACTACCGGGTCCTAACAGTGTGGAAGGGGCCTAAGCCTTCAAATGTAACAGTCTCCAATAGGTCGCTGAGCTTCAAAGGGAAGCTGCCACATGCTGCCCAAACCACAAGCAGCATGAAATGGGTGGACGGCGGGATGGGAGAGTATAGTCAGAGCATTATGACTTACTTTAGAAAGCTCAGAGATCTCAGTTCTAAAAAGGAAAAAAAATAAAACAATAAAAGCCACCAGGACCCAGCTAAGTGGTCATTGGGGTGGTCCCCAGCAGCTGCTTTCTGCCGTACAGGGCCTAAGTGACTCAAGGAAGACCGCAGGAGCCAGAGCAGGACCACCTAACATGACGACTTCTAATACTTCTAAACTATGATTTCCATAGTAATCCGCAGTGTTCTAATGCAGCATGAAACTGGTGACTGGATCCCTTTATCAGAGGACTTCGTCGCTGGAGCTGAACGGGTCAAACAGCACTAGAGCTGGCACTTTCCGCCACAGTGATGGGGAGAGTGGATTAGGCTGGGTTCACACTACGTTTTTCAACCACGGTTCCACATACGTTTTCTATCAAAAACCGTATGGGGAAAAAACGGATGGAACAGTATGGGAAAAAGTAAACCGTCTGTGTTTTTAAACAGTATACTATTTTTAAAAGTGCATACAGTTCCGTCCGTTCTTATAGAAAAACAAAACCATACGTTTTAGAAAATTTTGTCCATTTTTAATGGGAGGGGTCTTGGGTGGGGACTTTAGGATTCAAATGCGCATGTGCAAAGTAAAAACTTATACGTTTTTACTGTATCGAACCGTATAAATGTGTGTTTCCCATTGACGTCCATGTTAAAAAAAAAAAAACTTATGCGGTTGCAGTACGGTTTTTAAACCGGAGACGAAATGATGGTCAACCACGGTTTTGACTCCGGTTTAAAAACCGTACTGCAACCGCATAAGTTTTTTTTTTTTTTTTTTTTGAACATGTACGTCAATGGAAAATGCACATGTATACAGTTCCATACGGGAAAAACTTAAACGTTTTTACTTTGCACATGCATATTTGAATCCTAAAGTCCCCACCCAAGACCCCTCCCATTAAAAATGGACAAAATTTTCAAAAACGTATGGGTTTTTTTTCTATAAAAACTGACGGAACTGTATGCACTTTTAAAAACAGTATACTGTTTAAAAATGCATACGGTTTACTTGTTCCCATACTGTTCCATCCGTTTGTTTTTTTTTTTACCATACGGTTTTTGATAGAAAATGTATGCGGGAACCGTAGTGAAAAAACGTAGTGTGAACCCAGCCTTCATCAAAACCTGTCCAGAGGAAAAGTTAATCAGTTGCTCATAGCAACCAATCAGATCGCTTCTTTCATTTTTCAGAGGCCTTTACAAAAATGAAAGAAGCCATCTGATTGGTTGCTATGGGCAACTCAGCAACTTTTCCTCTGAACAGGTTTTGATAAATCTCCCCCATTGTTTTTGTTTTACTCCACTGAATTCACCCACTTTGTACAGCTTTAGTGTTAGCAGCTATTACATCATTGCTTCATTTTTCTTTTTCATTGTCCTCTTTACCAAATCAAAGAATAAATGAATAAGTAAATGAATACAAAAAACCTCGCTCTCATTCTTTCCCAAGAAACACCCCGTTCAGCCTGTTGCCCTCACATCCTGGCTGCCAGACCCACAACTGCTTGTGCTGAACGACGTCCATGCGATTCCAATCATTGATATCTAAATAGAGACAGGAAATCAGCAGGAATAGTTTCCTTACACAATGAGGAAGAAGGAAACTAACTTTTGTTTTTTAAGTTGAGACAAGAAAACCAGGGTTTGTAAAAAAACTTAAAAAAAAAAAAAAAAAAAAGCTTAATTACTACATTATCCTTTTAAAATTAACACGGCACGAGCAATACGGCGCACAAGTGATGGCAAAGGGATGTGGCCATGTAGGAACACTGGGATCCAAGCTCAGAACTAGAGAAGAGCGAATTTACAGTAAATTCGATCCGTCACAAACTTCTCGGCTCGGCAGTTGATGACTTTTCCTGCATAAATTAGTTCAGCTTTCAGGTGCTCCGGTGGGCTGGAAAAGGTGGATACAGTCCTAGGAAAGAGTCTCCTAGTAATGTATCCACTTTTTCCAGCCCACGGGAGCACCGGAAAGCTGAACTAATTTATGCAGGATAAGTCATCAACTGCCGAGCCGAGAAGTTCGTGACGAATCGAATTTACTGTAAGTTCGCTCATCTCTACTCAGAACCTTAGACTACAGTCTGTGTCAGCGTTTCTCAACCAGGATGCCCCCAGCTGTTGCAAAACTACAACTCCCAGCATGCCCGGACAGCCAACGGCTGTCCGGGCATGCTGGGAGTTGTAATTTTGCAACAGCTGGAGGCACCCTAGTTGGGAAACACTGGTCTATGTAGTCAATATACAGTACGTGTTACCTAAGGTCATGAATAGGTTTCTGAGCCGAAGTGGAGAAAAAGATGATGAGGTTTGGGAAATGAGTCCCCTGTGTTACCCTTTTTAGAAGTTTGATACTAAATTTGTATTACTAAAGGAGAAGGCGCAACTATAACTGGTATTAAAAGGGGTACTCCAATGGAAAAAAAATAAAATACAAATTATTTAATTTATTTATATTTATTTTTTTAAATCAACTGGTGCCAGAAAGTTAAAAAAAAAAAAGATTTGTAAATTACTTTTATTATAAAATCTTAATCCTTCCAGTACTTATCAGGCCCTCTATAAGCTCCACAGGAAGTTTTTTTCTTTTTGAATTTCTTTTGAGTCTGACCACAGTGCTCTCTGCCGACACCTCTGTCCATGTCAGGAACTGTCCAGAGCAGGAGAAGTTTGCTATGGGGAAATTTTTCCTGCTCTTGACAGTTCCTGACACGGACAAAAGAATAAAAAAATAAGAACTTCCTCTGTAGTATATAGCGGCTGACAAGTACTAGAAGGATTAAGATGTTTAAATAGAAGTAATTTACAAATCTGTATAAGTTTCTGGCACCAGTTGATTTAAAAAACAAAACAAAAACACAAAAACACATTAATATATATATATGTTACGCCGAGCGCTCCGGGTCCCCGCTCCTCCCCGGAGCGCTCGCAGCATCCTCTCATTCGCAGCGCCCCGGTCAGACCTGCTGACCGGGTGCGCTGCAATATCACTCCCAGCCGGGATGCGATTCGCGACGCAGGAGGCGCCCGCTCGCGATGCGCATCCCGGCTCCCATACCTGACCCGTTCCCCGTCTGTCTTGTCCCGGCGCGCGCGGCCCCCGCTTGCTGGGTCTCTGCAATTTAAAGGGCCACTGCGCCACTGATTGGCGCAGCAGGCCTAATCAGTGTGTTCACCTGTGCACTCCCTACTTATACCTCACTTCCCCTGCACTTCCTTGCCGGATCTTGTTGCCATCGTGCCAGTGAAAGCGTTCCCTTGTGTGTTCCTAGCCTGTGTTCCAGACCTCCTGCCGTTGCACCTGACTACAATCCTTGCTGCCTGCCCTGACCTTCTGCTACGTCCGACCTTGCTCTTGTCTACTCCCTTGTACCGCGCTTATCTTCAGCAGTCAGGGAGGTTGAGCCGTTGCTGGTGGATACGACCTGGTTGCTACCGCCGCTGCAAGACCATCCCGCTTTGCGGCGGGCTCTGGTGAATACCAGTAGCAACTTCGAACCGGTCCACCAACACGGTCCACGCCAATCCCTCTCTGGCACAGAGGATCCACCTCCAGCCAGCCGAATCGTGACTATATATATATGTGCAGACAAGGTAAGGCTGCTCACCACTCTCGCGTTTGCAGCACGATCTCGTGCTACGGACACCGGTACCGCTCCCGGCTAAATAGAAGTAACATAAGAAAACGTCCGGCACTCGGGAAGATGCAGGTAAAACTTCGCAATGGCTTTATTCACACACTTAAAGGCAGGACACAATCTATGTCCTGAGATTGTGTCCTGCCTTTAAGCGTGTGAATAAAGCCATTGACAAGTTTTATCTGCATCTTCCCGAGTGCCGGATGTGTGTGTGTGTGTGTGTGTGTGTGTGTGTGTGTGTGTGTGTGTGTGTGTATGTGTATGTGTATGTGTATATATATATATATATATATATATATATATATATATATATATATTAATAATAAATATATTATATATATATATATATAATAATAATAAATATATATATATATATATATATATATATATATATATATAATAATAATATATATATATATATATATATATATATATATATATATATATATATATATATAATAATAATAAATATATATATATATATATATTTATTAACCCTTTAATCTCCGTCCCCAGTTGTAGAATGGTCTTGTTCCTCCAATACATTGTTACTTGATCTGAGAGCTGCCTGGAATTTGTCCAGGCCTCATGAATAAACCCACCCCTGTATACAGTTATTGCTGAAGACTGTACACATAACATGAGAAGTAAGTACTATACTATAAAGCAATAGTCATACAGGAGCAGAGGACTGCAATACCAAGGCAAGTAAGGGGACATGAACAGCACACCTTCACCTTTTATGACTTCTTAACCATCTGACAACCAGATTAGGCACAAGACTACTACATTTAATTGTGCCCATCCCCAACCCGTGGAAAGTTCTAGTTTACGTGAATATATTGAGTTAAAGGGAGTACATGTTAAATAACCAATGTATGAATCATCTGAATAACTTTACTATGAATAGCTGGTTTGCAATGGTTCTACTATTAAATATTTTTTTTATTGTATAGATCTTTAAAGTGTACCTGTCAGATCCAACAAAAAAAACTTTATTTTAATATATCACTCAGTACCTAAATCTGACCATGTACATCATGTTTATGTGTCTAGCACCTTTATTATTTTACTAGCCGAGTACCTGGCGTTGCCCGGTTTTTCCTTCCTCATCCTTGTTTGGGAGGAAAATAAATAAAGGAGGAAGCTTTTGCTTCATACCCCGTCCCCATACCCCATCCTCCTCTCTCGACCTCCTATCCCGACCCGTAATATGTGCACCAGGTATTGAAATATCTCCAGTCGTACAGAAGTTATGTGGGAACATACATTTCCCATTGATTTGCATGGGACTTTAAACAAAAACCCCAACCCTCACAAATGGGGGTAGTTAAGGGTTAAATTAACTATCCTATATTTTAAGTGGACATATAAGTAACATGTGACCAAGTATTATCAACATATATTTCCAGCTGTTTGGAAGTTCTGCAGCAACATGTATTTTCCATAGACTTGTATGGGACTTTAAATATAAACCCCTCCCCTGGCAAATGGGTTTCATGTTAATATCTTTAGCCGTTTGGAAGTGATGCTGGAACATACACATATTACACATAATTTAGCTCACTAGTCTGAATTCCTCCCAAAGGGAGGGGGTGTGGCCTCACTGTGCAGGTCTCCGCCCCCTCCCTCAGTATGCTGTCTGCTCACATCTCCCCTAGCATTAGCAAAATACAACTCCCAGCTTGTCCTCACTGACAGTAGCGGGACACAAGCTGACAGTGGGAGGATTTTTCCTCCAGCTCAGAGCCCTTCGCTCACAGCTGTCAATCAAGGAAGTGTGTCCATGACATAGGTGATGACGCATGGACACAGCAGGACTAATTTGTGTCCAAGCAGGCAGGGGGGCAGTTTGACTGGCTTTTTCAGTATGAAATAAAATGAAAGCAATTGTAAAACCTATTGGTTATACATGCTTTACAACATATCGTTTTTGTATCTGACAGTGCCCATTTAAAGAAAAAAAAAAATAACTAACAATATTTGTAACTTACAAGCTGGTAATACAGTGTCACCATCAATTATATACAGTTTTGACATGATGTCAAAAGTTGAGATGAGTATTTACATTTTTGGCATGGCATCCTAAGACCTGATGTAATCGCGAATTATAACCAGGTAAAAGTGCACAGTATCACGCTTCACTCCCCGACCAGCCTCCAGATCAGACTAGCGCACTCTAGTAAAGTCTATGGGGTACATCAGCTATCCATGACATTCAGGTTTTTGTACCTGGATAGGCTAGTCTAAACCTCAAACACTATTGCAAAACAAAAATAAAAGTAGGGATGTAGTGATTTTTTTATTTTGTATTATTATTTTATATAAAGTACTCGTCGATACCAGTTACCCATACTTTTTTTTTTTCAAGGTCAAGTTTTTGATTCAAACTTCTTAGGGAACGGTTTCATTCACAATTTAACTTTTTGTTAGTACACTGATCTAGCTATGCCCCTGCCCGGCATGTCCTGGGCGTCGGGCGAGAGGATTTCCACATCCCTGTAGATACAATAGCAGAGACTAATACACTATTTTATGCAGCAAGAAAAAAATTATTATAAAATGGAAACCAGTGAAATGTTAAACAAAAACACAATGGAGATTTATCATAACCTGTGTAGAGGGAAAGTGGAGCAGTTGCCCATAGCAACCAGATTGCTTTTATTTTTCACACCTTTATATAACTGAAAGCCGATTGTTTGCTACGGCCAACTGCACCCCTCTTCCTCTACACAGTAATCGATAAATCTCCCTTAGTGAGCCTAGCACTAACATTTACACTTCTATCATTTTCAAGAAACTAAACACAAACTTGTTAACCTAGCCTTGCACCTGGCCGAATATTCAACAACAGTGTTAAAAAATAAATTAAAAAAAAGTAATAAAGCGCCTTATTTGGGCATATACATTGAGGATCCCCAGCTCGGGCCCCATCTATGAGCCAATAGCACCTCTAAATCTGGCAGACTGACCAGTCTGTGTCATTGATCTGTTTGTTCCGTGTAAAATATCTAAGATCTGAATATCTTGGTGTCTGTTGCTGGAAAGATCTGGTTTCCCTCCAGTGATCCATTTACATCAGTATACTGCCAGGCTGGCTTCAGTCTGAAACGTTGTCCTCTCTATAAAGCTCCTTCAAGCTTCCATACAAAACACATTTCTGAGGTTGGAGAAGAAGTCTCTTGGAGAATTATGATCCCCCTTTTACTCCGGTGGAAAAAACTTTTTTCAAATCAACTGGTGCCAGAAAGTTGAACATATTTGTAAATTACTTCTATTAAAAAATCTTAATCCTTCCAGTACTTATTAGCTGCTGAATACTACAGAGGAAATTATTTTCTTCTTTTTGGAACACAGAGCTCTCTGCTGACATCATGACCACAGTGCTCTCTGCTGACATCTCTGTCCATTTTGAGAACTGTCCAGAGCAGCATATGTTTTCTATGGGGATTTTCTCCTACTCTGACACCTCTGTCCATTTAAAGACTTGTCCAGAGTAGAAGAAAATCCCCATAGAAAACATACGCTGCTCTGGACAGTTCCTAAAATAGACAAAGGCGTCAGCAGAGAGCACTGTGGTCATGATGTCAGCAGAGATCACTGTGGTCATGATGTCAGCAGAGAGCACTGTGGTCCAAAAAGAAAAGAATTTCCTCTGTAGTATTCAGCAGCTAATAAGTACTGGAAGGTTTAAGATTCTTTAGCAGAAGTAATTTACAAATCTATTTCACTTTCTGGCACCAGTTGATTTAAAAAATAAATAAAAAAGTTTTCCACCAGAGTACCCCTTTAACCCCTACAGGACCCATGACGTACCGGTACGTCATGAATCAGCTCCCGTTCTATAACGCGGAGCGACGGCGTGGCCCCGCATAATAGTGGGTCGGGCCCGGCCTCTAACAACAGCCGGGACCTGTGGCTAATAGCACGCGGCACTGAGCGCTATTAACCCTTTA
Organism: Hyla sarda; assembly: GCF_029499605.1. Lineage (NCBI taxonomy): Eukaryota > Metazoa > Chordata > Amphibia > Anura > Hylidae > Hyla > Hyla sarda. Next base: position 54,747,158 of record NC_079195.1, read on the forward strand.
GACGCGGCGTTCAAAGTCTAAAGTGAAAGTAAATCATTGCCAGTTAGCTCACAGGGCTGTTGGGGATGTCCGCGGTGAAATCACCAGTGATCAATGTAAAAGATCAGTGTATGTAATGTTATAGGCCCCTATGGGAGCTATAACATTGCAAAAAAAAAAAGTGACTAAAGATCATTTAACCCCTTCACTAAAAAATAGTTGGAATCACCCCCATTTTCCCATTAAAAAAAAACCAGTGTAAATAAAAACAAACATATGCGGTATCGCCGCGTGCGGAAATGTCCGAATTATAAAAATATATCGTTATTTAAACCGCACGGTCAATGGCGTACGCGCAAAAAAAATTCCAAAGTCCAAAATAGTGTATTTTTGGTCACTTTTTATATCATGAAAAAAAAAATTAATAATCAATAAGTACTATGAATACAAAAATGGTACAGCTATAAAAAAATCAGATCACGGCGCAAAAAATGAGCCCTCATTCCACCCCATACGCGGAAAAATAAAATAAAAAATTATAGGGGTCAGAAGATGCCAATTTTAAATGTATACATTTTCCTGCATGTAGTTATGATTTTTTCCAGAAGTCCGACAAAATCAAACCTATATAAGTAGGGGATCATTTTAATTGTATGGACCTACAGAATAAAGATAAGGTGTCATTTTTACCCAAAAATGTACTGTGCAGAAACGGAACCCCCCCCCCCCCCAAATGTTACAAAATGGCTTTTTTTTTCACTTTTGTCTCACAATGTTTTTTTTCCCGTTTTGACGTAGATTTTTGGGTAAAATAACTGATGTCATTACAAGTTAGAATTGGTGGCGCAAAAAATAAGCCATCGTATGGAATTTTAGGTGCAAAATTGAAAGAGTTATGATTTTTTTTAAAGGTAAGGAGTAAAAAAACGGAAAAACCCCGGGTCCTTTAGGTTAAGCCTGACACTATAGCAGCGGTCTTCAAACTGTGGCCCTCCAGATGTTGCAAAACTACAACTCCCAGCATGCCCGGACAGCCAACGGCTGTCCGGGCATGCTGGGAGTTGTAGTTTTGCAACATCTGGAGGGCCACAGTTTGAAGACCGCTGATGTATAGGTTCCTAGTCTTTGGACTGCAACCACCAAAACCCGATTCAGCCGGTGTCCCAACAATGACAGACGCTGTTCAGCCTTCACTTACATGGACTTTCCATTTGGGTTTGCATTAACGTTAAAAACTCCTCTTAAGTAGGTTTCTGCACTTATTCACAGAGCGCCTGGGGATCTGGTTTTCTTTTAAAAGGCAAAACATCTATGTTTTATGCATCCACTGACAGCTCCCAGCCCTACAAATGGGTCTTGTAGCTCTTTGAGCTCCCAGACGTAGGACCGCTGAAACGCATCATTCACAGGGAGTTGCTATGGTAACAGCGCTGATGACATCATGACGTAACTGGAAGGCATGACAATATGGGGAACATATACCAGGTCAGCTTTCTCTCATTAGGAAAATTCCCCTTGGGATCCAGTACCAGCTGGCATTCTCAATAAGAGGAAACAAAATCATGAGAGAATAAGACAGTGTTAGAAAATGCACCAAAGCCTGTCAGGGCATGATGGGAGTTGTAGTTTTTCAAAACAGCTTGAGAGTCATGTTAGAGGAACACTGCTGTACAGTATACAGATACACAAAACACTCAGACTGCAAGTAGTCAGTTCAATTTGGTTTCACCCCTTTTTTTGGGTGGATGTTCTGATAAGCGTTGTTCTCTTTACTTTTTCTTCTCTATCTGGCCCAGACAGCCATGACTAGTTTTTCCAGCCAGAACTCATCTCTGCAGAATCTGACACACTTTAGGCTCCACACTTTTCCAGCACTCTCCTTCCTTTTATTTATTTATTTATTTTTTAACACCTAGGATCCCAAACAATAATTCTACCTTTGGTGTCACAGTAGGTTGATGCCCCCATTAAGTCAATAGGTTGCTACAGTAGGTAGTTTCCCCAATTAGGTGGGTGGCCTCAGTATCTAGTTTTCCTGAGTAAGCTGACATGAGTAGCAGGGAGTTTCCTCCATGATGCCGGTGTACCCTGTAGGTAGTTTCTCAATATGAAGTCTGCTCCAATAGTTGTTTTGGCCCCTGTAGGTAGTTTTCAACCCAGTATTTAGTCTGTGTTCTCTAGGTAGGACTCCCCTGTAGGGAGTTTAATCCCCCCCCCCCCCCCATCACACACACAAAAGTTTAACATCAGGGGTGCCCTACCTACAGAAGGTTCACCTGACAAAGAGGCTCCGATGTCCAGAAACGTGTAGTGTTTGGATCTACAATAAAAGACTCTTGGGATATTATTACTATATGACTCATAGCCGATTCTTCTCTTTACTGGACAACTCTACCTACAGAAGGGGCCGTTTTCTGCACCCCCCCCCCCCCCCCATAGGTAGGGTTCCCCCTTAGAAGGGTTACTCCACTGGAAAAAAAATTTAATCAATTGGTGCCAGAAAGTTTAACAGATTTGTAGATTACTTCTATTTAAAAAATTGTAATCCTTCCAGTACTTATCAGCTGCTGTTATGATCCACAGTAAGTTCTTTTCTTTTTGAATTTCCTTTCTGCCTGACCACAGTGCTCTCGGCTGACACCTCAGGAACTGTCCAGAGTAGGAGCAAATCCCCATAGAAAACCCCTCCTGCTCCGGAGAGAGTTCCTAAAATGGACAGAGGTGTCAGCAGAGAGCATTGTGGTCAGGCAGAAAGGAAATTAAAATTAAAAAAGAAAAGAACTTCCTGTGAAGCATAACAGCAGCTGATAAGTACTGGAAGGATTAAGATTTTTTTTATAGAAGTAATCTACAAATCTGTTTAACTTTCTGCCACATATATATATATATATATATATATATATATATATATATATATATAGTTTTCCAGTGGAGTTCCCCTTTAAGATAGTTTACACCATTCTGTAGGAATGGCCCCCTGCTCCGCTCTCAGGAGGAAAAAAAAAAGAAACCACACACACACATATATATATACCATCTTAATGCCCATGTGGTCACCAATTTTTTTTTTTCCACTCCTCTAAAGCAACAGGCAGTAGTCTCTACCAGTGCACATCTCAGATGAAGAGAAACTACAGGACTCTTGTGCCCGCAGGCATGACACTGCCTGCTGCCTAGAAGAGGTCAAATCTTATGATGCGCCAGGACACCTGTAGTAGTGCTGAACCACTGCCTTAGGAGAACAAATAATAATTCACTGGGTAGAACAGTAAGGAACGAAGAAATTTCTAAACACAGCGACGACTAAACAAGACTGAACCAGAGATTACGTAATTGTACTGGGAAGGTTATTCCAGCACTGTATGATGGCTGGATCAAGCAAAGAGTCACTGAAGACACAAACATAGAACAGGCACCACTCTTCACCCCCCCCCCCCCATCCTACTGAACATTCAGTACTGACTACGCTCAGCGCAAACAGCTTGGTTTGGTTAAAAACACCGACCAAAATACTGTGTGTGAACTCTGCCTAAAACTGGACTAGACCGCATGAGCCATGGGATCAATCTGGTGCTTTAGAGAGCGACCTAGTAATTTACATTACACCATAAATTTGGCACACACAGTAGCACTAAAGCTAGGATACGCACCTTTCCCACTAAGAGTGCATTCACACCACGTTTTAGCAATACAGTTCCTGTATAAGTTTTCAATTTGAAAATCGTACGCAACCGTATTGAAAACCTTATGCATTAACTCCCCATTGAAAATCGTATGACAAACAATGCATCCGTTCTGCGTCTTGTACCGTTTTGTCTAGGGATCGACCGATATTGATTTTCTTAGGGCCGATACCGATAATCTGTGACCTTTCAGGCCGATAAGTTTTATACTGGAGTATTGGTATAAGTTATCGGCTCAGCGGGGCAGAAGACATTGCAGATCAATGATTTAAAGAGAGCGCTTTAAATCAACGAACTACAGCGGCTTTTGCAGGGCCAGAGACCCCCGCCGCCCGCTCCTCTCCCCCTGCCTGTCCTGGGGTCCTCTTGAGTCCAACCACCACCACCGCTGCCCCATCGCCTCTCCCATCCCCGGTTTTATCATTACCTGTTCCCAGGGTCCACGATACTTCTGGCTCCGGCGGTGTCCCGCGCTGTCACTGTGCGCACTGACGGTGATGTCGCGTTAAGGACATCACTCATCATTGTGCAGCACACAGCAACAGCGCAGGACGCCGCAGGAGCCAGAAGTAGCACGGACCCCGGGAACAGGTTATTAGAACACCGGGGATGGGGGAGGCGATTGGGCAGCGGCGGCGGTATGTGGCCAGAGGCTGGGGAGGCAATGGGGCAGCGGCGGCGGTATGTGGCCAGAGGCTGGGGAGGCAATGGGCAGCGGCGGCGGTATGTGGCCAGAGGCTGGGGAGGCAATGGGGCAGCGGTATGTGGCCAGAGGCTGGGGAGGCAATGGGGTAGCGGTCATCTCTGACCCGGGGGGGGGGGGGGGGGGCTGCGGGGCAGGGGCATTATCTGCATATCAGCAAGGTAATTGCCGATACCGATAATGTCCAAAATCGTCAATATCGGCCAAACCAATAATCGGTTGATCTTTAGTTTTGTCCATTTTTTTTCCTGAACCCAAAACCGTAGCCTACAACAGTTTTTGGTTCGGGTGAAAAACCGTATTGAAACCATATAGGTTTGTTTTTTTTGGGAAACATGGGAGTCAATGAGTTTGTACCATACGTATTTTTTTTCATGGAATTTCAAATCAAACAAGTGTAACTTTATTCATAATGGAGTGAAAAGTTAAAAACTTATACGGTTTTCTCTTAAAAAAAAAAATTATAAAAAAAAAAATTATACAACCGAACATCATTTTTCAAACTGTATATGGGTTAAAATTTGTACACCCGTTTTGATACAGTTTAGTCCGGTTTTAAAGGAATCCGTTTATCATCAAAAACCTGATACGGGAACTGTACTGCAAAAACGTGGTGTGAATGCAGCCTAAGCCAGTGTTTCCCAACCAGGTTGCCTCCAGCTGTTGCAAAACTACAACTCCCAGCATGCCCGGACAGCCGTTGGCTGTCCGGGCATGCTGGGAGTTGTAGTTTTGCAACAGCTGGAGGCACCCTGGTTGGGAAACACAGCACTAAGCAATGCCTTTTTGTCAGGCAATGTAAGAGTAACAAGATGAACAACGTACACAATTTTTGTGGCATGTTTGCAATAGTAAATCTGCCCCCAAGTTGCAATCCTGTCACCCCTGACATTTGCTGTCAGCAGAGTTTGGAGATTCTGCATACTAACAGATGAACACTTTGGCTTTGTTCCCACTGCAGAATTTCTTGGAAGAATTCCGCACGGAATTTCCACCGTAATTTGCCGCCTATTGATTTCATTAGGATTCTGCAGTTCCATGCAGACAGAGGAAACTCCCCTTTTTTTTGCAAAAATATAAAGACCAGTCATACATATTTTGTGGAAATTCCGCCGTGTGAACATACGGTACCCTTAAATTTCGAATATGTGCTCAATGGTGACATGGTACATGCTGGTTATATGTATTCCAGATCCCATTCATTACAAGTATGAAATACAAAGCACCATATTCAATGAACTCTTACACAATCGATTCAACATTCTTAGAATACGTGAAAGCCTCTAATGTACGGCAATTGGAGCGACACAGATCTGGAACGATAGAATGAGACCCCCCCCCCTTCATCTGTGCTTTTAACCCGCAGCTCATCGCATCACAGCTCCAAGATGAAGCGGCTGGGGAAGGCTTATTACCCCTGCAGCAGATCTGCAAAGTTTAGTGACACATCAATGCCCCTATCGTTGCATTCTATCAAATGCACAGATGTTAAAAAAAATAAATAAAAAGGAGTTGTCTTCAACATCACTTCTCAGATGAAGAAACTTAAAAGGGGTATTCCAAGAATTTTTTTATTTTATTTGACTATGCTACAGGGGCTGTAAAGTTAGTGTAGTTCATAATATAGTGTCTGTACCTGTGTGTGACGGTTTTCTCACAATTCTTCTGTGATTTTCACCCAAGGATTTATTTTTAACAGCATACAAAATGACTGTTGTCTCAGATTTTTCCCAGCTTGCAATGCGGCCGAGACCCGACTCACTAGTCAGCTGATGACAGGGAGCCTGTCTGCTTCAATGGGTGGAGCGATCGCTTGGTGGGAGAGAGATCAACTGCAACTAATGCAACAGCTGTAGGAACCCCGATTGAAAACCACAGGTCTTTTGAATGGATGCAGCTCGTTTATGATTCAATGGGTGGGGTGGCTGATGTGTGGGAGGGAGGAAAATGGAATTATGGGATTTGTAGGCAAAAGAAGAAAACGTAAACAGGAAATACCAGTTCACAAAAACCTAGCCACAGTGTTATGGTAATCTCACAACATAGCCATTTAGCCCCAAGACAAGTGCAGATCCTTCCTAAGCATGCCCATTACTGTCTGCCAGGTACGTACTAAAATCACCTTATGGTGGAGAGCCCCTTTAAGAATTTCAATGTTCTACTATACACATACATGAGGTTGTCAACACTGCCTTGAGTAGATCAGTTTACAGACCTTGCTACAAAAGGCAATCTGAGCCTACGACTCTACCCTGGCTATAGGATGCCACCTAGGGCTGCACATCACATTGCAATCGTATCGTGATTTTTGCGAATTGAGATGTCGCTATGGACAACCCCAACCAGCCAAGGTGTCTCCAGCTGTTGCAAAATGCTGGGAGTTTTAGTTTTGCAACAGCTGGAGGCACCCTGGTTGGCAAACAATGTCTTAAATAGTAATAGGTGTGTGGAGTAAACAAAAATACCTGATGCTCACCTAGCCCCACTCCCTATAGGTCTGCAGCAGATCCAGTTCTCTTCTCTGTACTCCCGACAACCAGATTGTTCCAGGACCTTTCCTGCTCAGCCAACCAGTAGCCGCAGTGGTATCATGTGTCAGGCCAGTGATTGGCTGAGCAGAAAGGTCCTGTATGTCCCTTAAGAAACCGGACTGCATGGAGGAGAACGGGATCTAAGGCAGAACAATGGGGGAGATGGGCTAGGTCAGTGGTCTCCAACCTGCGGACCTCCAGATGTTGCAAAACTACAACTCCCAGCATGCCCGGACAGCCAACGGCTGTCCGGGCATGCCGGGAGTTGTAGTTTTGCAACAGCTGGAGGGCCGCAGGTTGGAGACCACTGCTGTACGCTGTATCCCTATGCCCGGGCTTCAAAAGATACAGAAAATAAACTTTAAACTCCCCTACGTCGGCCACATTTTGCAACATCTGGAGGTCCGCAGGTTGGAGACCACTGGGCTAGGTAATCATCAGGCTTTTTTTAATGCAGAAGAATTGCAATCGCACATTTTCTCCAAATTGTGCAGCCCTAATGCCAACATCAAGACTGGATGCCCACACATGGCCAAATCGTCATTTCTGAAAACTCATAAGAACACTTGCAAACAAAAGAAAATGACCGCTCTCCGGTACTGCCATAAAACATGTGGGCTTCTCCGAAATCGTAATCCCTGTCCTGCCGAGTCTTCCCTGGACGTTTACCAGGCTCTTCTAAGCAAACTTTACAGCATGCAAAATCCTATTACACAATTTCCTTATTTGACATGTTTAGAAGAGGTTCCTGCCAAAGAGCTAAAAATCATTAATAAAATGCGTCCAGCAATGTCACACAATGATGCATCAGACCAGCCTGAGGCCAAATATAGCCGGTCATTATAATATATCCGCACGTTCTCTTGCTTTTTATTATGTTCAGTGTAACATGACATGTAGAAAGCCCCAAGAACACATTTGACTCTCTAATCTCCAGCTTTGTACATCGGCTTAGTCACTTTTCCTTGGGGTTATTCGTTCCCATACACTTGGGCTTCGGTAGGTTACATCAGGCTCTAATATACCACAGGGGAAGAGAATGATCATTAAACAGGGAAGAATCACAGAAAAGTAATAAAAGTGGCCATCCACATTACAGAGATGCAGGTAGATGGCTGGACAACCACATTCGTACAGTGGCAATGGCATTAGATGTCAAGCATCCAGCAGTAATTCATTGGGCAGGCCGGACGAGAACAATATGCGTTCCCCTGTCCAGCGTATCCGACCATCCTGCGTCCAATGTAGGGCTGGGCGGTATGACCAAATATGTGTATCACTGTATTTTTTAACTTACGGTATATAACTGTATTTTCATCCACCCCCCCAATCATTTGACCAGCGTGCGGTGTTGGCCGACCCCCCCCCCCCCCAAAAAAAAATCATGTGACCCGCCAGTGCTGTTCTGCCCCCCCCAATTAATGATCAGCCCAGCGAGGCACTACTCACAGATGTCACCTTCAAGCACTGCCCTCCTCCTCTTTGTTGGGGGCCGCTGGCGCTGGAACTCGCTGTACGCTAGTGGTCTCCAACCTGCGGACCTCCAGTTGTTGCAAAACTACAACTACCGGCATGCTGGGAGTTGTAGTTGTGCAACAGCTGGAGGTCCGCAGGTTGGAGACCACTGCTGTACGCTGTATCCCTATGCCCGGGCTGCAAAAGATACAGAGAATAAACTTTAAACTCCCCTACGTCGGCCACACGCTGGGGACTGGAATGCCGGACAGCCGTCAGCCTATCCCGCCCCGGCCAGTGATAGGCTGAGCCCACTGTCATGTAAGAAGCCAGCCAGAGCTTCCTACATGACAGTGGGCTCAGTCCCCAGCGTGTGACCGACGTAGGGGACTTTAAAGTTTATTTTCTGTATCTTTTGCAGCCCGGGCATAGGGATAAAGCGGACAGCAGTGGTCTCCAACCTGCAGACCTCCAGCTGTTGCAAAACTACAACTCCCAGCATGCCCGGACAGCCGTTGGCTGTCCGGGCATGCTGGGAGTTGTAGTTTTGCAACAACTGGAGGTCTGCAGGTTGGAGACCACTGACTTACAGTATAGAGTTCCAGCGGCCCCCAACAAAGAGGAGAAGGGCAGTGCTTGAACGTGACATCTGTGAGTAGTACCCCGCTGGGCTAATCATTAATTGGGGGGGGGCAGAACAGCACTGGCGGGTTACATAGGTTTAGTTCCCCGATGTGGGGACAGCGCAGCGCTGCGCTGAGAATACATTCCCTAGGGGGAGGGGCCCAACCGGTATTGCGGTATGGGGGAAAATTCATATCGTGCAGCCCAAAAAATTCGGTATTCGGTATGAACCGGTATACTGCCCAGCCCTAGTCCAATGAATGTGAACTTTCCAATGCTACTGAATAGGATCAGTTCAGTCAGTTTCCCTTCAGTGCTTTTCTACAGTGGTGAATGAAAATACCGCCGGACTGCTGGACATATGTGAAGGGGCCCAAAAATAGAAAAAGCAGGGATTGCAGTTAAAGGGGTACTCCGGTGGAAAACTTTAATTTTTAAATCAACCCGTGCCAGAACGTTAAACAGATTTCTAAATTAATTCTATTTGAATATCGTAATCCTTCCAGTACATATCAGCTGCTGTATGCTCCACAGGAAGTTCTCTTTTTTTTTTAAAGTTTATTTTCAGTCTGCACGCAGTGCTCTCTGCTGACACCTCTGTCCGTGTTAGGAACTGTCCAGAAAAGGAGCAAATCCCCATAGTTAACCTCTCCTGCTCTGGACAGTTCCTGACATTGACAGAGGTGTCAGCAGAGAGCACTGATCAGACAGAAAAGGACTACACAACTTACTCTGGAGCATATAGCAGCTGATAAGTACTGGAAGGATTAAGATTTTAAATAGAAGTGATTTACATATCTGTTTAACTTTTTGGCAAAAAATAAATAAAAAATAAATAAAGAGTCACGCTGAATCTTTTCCCATAAAATATATAAATCTGCTCAGCTATTTGTCTATAACATGATGCTGTCGGATTAGATAGCAGTTTGCCTGCTATCTAATTTTTTTTTTTTTTTAAATAGGGACATTTTTATTAATAGCTAATCTGTGGGAGGGTGGTCACTTTGGTATTCATCAATTATAAGAAAAGAGGTCAATTGTGTCCCAAGAGAATGAAGCTGTGCACGTGCTTAGCCACCACTCCATTCATTTTCTATGGGACTTTCAAACATTGCCACGTTTAGAACTGGGCAATGTACAAAAGCCCCATAGAGATTAAATGGAGCAACGCTGAAGACCGAGGACAGCAATTCATCCCATATAGAGTTTGAATTAATCAGCAGTGGAGATACTTAGCCATTTCTCTATTTATCCTGAGGCACTCTGGACCCTTGTTCCAGTTATGAGGGGGAGCCTAGCAGTCAATACGATACCCGATACATTTTAAATTTGGGGAAAACTTTGTCGGTCTGATCATGGGCGATCAGTCAACGGGGCCACAAATTAAAGGGGCACTCCACTGGAAATTAAAAAAAATAAATAAAAATCAATCAACTGGTTCCAGAAAGTTAAACAGATTTGTAAATTACTTCTATTAAAAAAATCTTAATCCTTCCAGTACTTAGCTGCTGTATGCTCCACAGGAAGTTCTTTTCTTTTTGTCTGACCACAGTGCTCTCTGCTGACACCTCTGTCCATTTTATGAACGGTCCAGAGTAGGAGGAAATCCCCATAGCAAACCTTTTCTGCTCTGGACAGTTCCTAAAATGGACAGAGGTGTCAGCAGAGAGCACTGTGGTCAGACAAATTCAAGAAAATTCAAAGAGATAAGAACTTCCATTGGAGCATACCACATTTGATAAGTACTGAAAGGATTAAGATTTTTAAATAGAAGTAATTTACAAATAGGTTTCACTTTCTGGCACCAGTAGATTTAAAAAAAAAATAAAAAATAAAAAAAAGGTTTTACAGTAGAGTACCCCTCGAATCAACACTAGGCTTCTGGTTTCCATTTCAACAGTGACTTGGCCATGTATGGAGGAGGTTTACTCTCCATTAATGTCAAGGTGAGTGTGAAGACCTGTTTCATTTTAGCGTACATACTGCTGTATCAAGTGTCAGTGTTTCCCAAGCAGGGCGCCTCCAGCTGTTTCAAAACTACAACTTCCAGCAGGCCCGGACAGCCAAAGGCTGTCCGGGCCTGCTGGGAGTTGTAGTTTTGCAACAGCTGGAGGCACCCTGCTTGGGAAACACTGGGCTAGGTCATTAAAATTCAGTCACTGGAAACAGAAACCAAAGTATAAACAGGCTGGGAACGTGGCTTCAGTTCCGTCCCTCATTACTTTTACTAGGAAACCAATAAAGACCCAGGGAAATGCTAGGGTTTCTGTTATTTGACCCTGAATGACACTTTACCGTCTTATATTAATAACAGTTTTATCCTACGTTCCAGGGCACAAACATTTCTGCGAACTCCGGGATGACATCTCCATGCAGACGTTCTGATATGGTACAATATGTGACATCTTCCAGCAATACACAGAAACTGCAAACCTCCGCAGGAGTCCAGCCATCCAATACTCACGAGCTGTGCCGGCTGTACCCGGCCTGTCATCTGCGGCACAGCTGGCATCCAGGAGATCAGCTCCAGTCACCTCTACGCAGCTTAGGAGAGTCTCTATGGATTGTTAACCCATAAAACAGGATGCCTAATATAAACCAACAATATAGCTACAAGGCCAAACCAATAACGGAATAAGGTAAATCTGCTCAATTTGTTCCTCTACCAACGTTTATTTGTGCCCATCACCACTACCACCTTAGTAAAGCTGTTTTTCCTCATACTGTCTCTCAAGCAGTTGCAAAACTACAACATCCATCATGTCCAGACAGTCTTCGGAATATGTATGGAATAGGTAATATGGTAAGTACGATCACTGGGAACCCAACAAGCAGTAGAATGGCAGCGATTTTAAAGGAGAAGTGGTCGGCTGCTTTTTATCAATCCTATAGAATCTCAACATAGGATCAGGACACGTGCCCCCCGCAATCAATTCAAACTTCTCACCATGGAAGTGCGATGAAGAATAGAGGACCCAGGACCCCCGTCATGTTAAAGGGGGTTATCCAACATAAGGTGACTTTACTAATTGCCTGTCAGCCAGTAATCGACATGCTTACCAACCATCCATGCTTGTGTTGGTAAGCGTCCTGTGTCCCCATGGTGCTGCTGGCTTGTTTGTTTAGCTATTTCCTGTTTGAGGCCTCCCTTGAACTACAACCTCCAGGATTCCTTGTTTCTAGGTGCAAAGGGCATTTATCTCAGTCCCACACATCAGTCACCCCACACCCATTGCAGCACAGCTAGGCTCCCGTCCTCGTGTGCTGTGCTTGAGACTACAATTCCCTGCAGCCCTGTGGAGAATAAGACATGGAGCCGGGTACATACACAATTACAAATTTGCTGTCGACTTCTCATCTTTACAGTTGTTTTCTATTGATATGTCCCCTACGGTTGTGACTTACAGCCCATCTATTGCTAAGGAAGGAAACCCACTGGAGTCAAAATAGGGTCATCTCTAGTATTACAGGAATGATAAAGGGATTTTCCTACATTGTGTACCTATCGCCTATCCTGGGGTTAGGTGACAGTTGTGCGGCCACTGACTTTAAGGGGGATTCCAGGATTTTTTTTTATTTGACTATGCTACAGGGACTGTTAAAGGGGAAATTCCAGGAACATAACATTTATTTTTTAGTTTTTTTATTTAGATCAACTGGCTCCAGAAAGGTAAAACAAATTTGTTAATTACTTCTATTAAAAAAAATCTTAATCCTTTCAGTACTTATGAGCTGCTGAAGTTGAGTTGTTCTTTTCTGTCTAAGTGCTCTCTGATGACATGTGTCTCGGGAACTGTCCAGAGTAGAAGCAAATCCCCATAGCAAACCTCTTCTACTCTGTGCAGTTCCCGAGACAGACCGGGATGTCAGCAGAGAGCACTATTGTCAGACAGAAGAGAACAACTCAATCCTTTCAGTACTTATGAGCTGCTGAAGTTAAGATTTTTTTCATAGAAGTAATTAAATTTGGTTTTAAACTTTCTGGAGCCAGTTGATATAAATAAAAAAAAACAAAAAAAATTTTTTTTTTTCCTGGAATACCCCCCTTTAACAGTCCCTGTAGCATAGTCAAATAAAAGAAAATCCCGGAACACCCCTTAAAGTCAGTGACAACTGTCACCTAACCCCAGGATAGGCGATAGGTACACAATGTAGGAAAATCCCTTTATCATTCCTGTAATACTAGAGAACAAATGACCCTATTTTGACTCCAGTGGGTTTCCTTCCTTAGCAATAGATGGGCTGTAAGTCACAATCGTAGGGGGCATATCAATAGAAAACCACTAATTTGTAATTGTTTATGTACCCGGCTCCACGTCTTTGTCTAGCTCTGCATTAGTCTATTTATTATGATGTCAGATAAAATCAGATTTTGCCCTGCCGCATGAAGTCCATCCTATCACCTGCAGCCAGACAGCCTGGCACAGAGAAGACAAGCAGTGCCCACATGAAAAGAATAGAGAATACCGCCCCAGTGATTAATATATCCATACTTATCTCCTATCTGGACGAAATACAGAACAGGGGATGAAGTGGCATAGGCTTAATAATTAAAACTCCGTAACGGGCACCTCTGCCATGGATAAGAACATGGCTCCGGAGCGGTGAAACACAAGACGGGAGAGACAAGTCATTCCAAGATCAAGTTTAATTCTTAGAAATTTCTCCACTGGCGACAGACGTGTCCCGGCAGTTGTCACCTAGTGATCACATGAGCCATGGACACCATCCTGATCTTCACTTCTCAAAGTCAAAGTGTCATTTATGATCAAGTGTCTGAGGGTTAAAAAAAAAAAAAAAAAAAAAAAAATCAAAGTCTCTTGTTCCCTATTGGACGGCCTGGTATAAGCCTTGCAGGATAAAGGATTTCCTCTGACGCTACACAAGAAGATTAACGCGTCAGTCATCTATGCTTTGTGGTTGCTCCTAATCAGAAAGGGCCATAAAAGAATACACTTCATCTCGCATCAGAAAATATAATGTGCAATATCCCTGCGCCTTATATTTCATGGTTAGGAATACAGATTCTTTTATCGATTCCACACGCAACCTATATACATAGCTGTAAGTCAGTGTTTCCCAACCAGGGTGCCTCCAGCTGTTGCATAACTAAAACTCCCAGCATGCCGGGACAGCCAAAGGCTGTCTGGGAATGCTGGGAGTTTTTTTTTTTTTTCAACAGCTGGAGGCACCCTGGTTGGGAAACACTGCTGGGAGTAATCATGAATGCTGAACGCACAGCGAATAAACAAAGGCAAACTGTGGCCGCATATTGGTGAAGCTGTAAAAACTGGACGGACAACGCTTCATCAGAAGACAAAGGACGAGTGTTACACATCACGTAGGATGGGCGCAAGATTTCCATACTAGGGCTGCCAAGTTTCTACCCACATGGTATGCCTAACCGTGTAACAAGCATAGTCTTTAGAGATGAGCGAACTTACAGTAAATTCGATTCGTCACAAACTTCTCGGCTCGGCAGTTGATGACTTTTCCTGCGTAAATTAGTTCAGCTTTCCGGTGCTCCGGTGGGCTGGAAAAGGTGGATACAGTCCTAGGAAAGAGTCTCCTAGGACTGTATCCACCTTTTCCAGCCCACGGGAGCACCGGAAAGCTGAACTAATTTATGCAGGAAAAGTCATCAACTCCGCTCCGCTAACAACCACACTTGTGAACTAGAAGAAATAGTGCCGTGCCGTATTAGTCACTAACCCCATGGACAGCAGAATCCCACTGTTCCCAATGGGAGGCTGCTGTGCTGCTCAGTCCACACTTTGGAAGTTTTGTACAAGGAACATGGAATACACCCAGAAAAGCCAAAGTCAATTGGACTTTGCATTTCAGGGGTCATTTTCAGCAGCAAATCCTGTGGGAAATAAATGCAGGTTCTGGGCGATGCTTATTGACTGAGGTAATTAGGAAATTCCCTACCAGAACTAAGTCTAAACTATTTCCACTAAAGGCATAATCCCATTCTTAGTCTTGTAATAGAAAAGCCACAGTTGTGTCTCGGACTTTAGAACTGCACATTTACCGTATGTTCTAGGAAACTTCTCAAGGTAGATATTAAAAAGGGAACTGGTCACATTGAAAATGCCGTCCAATCTAAAGCCATCAGGTTATAGAACAGGAGGAGATGAGCAGATTGGAATATAGTTCTGTGAGATAAATTTGTTATGTAAACCTCTGCTCAATCTAACAGTGAGACAGCCGCCAATCACAAAGTAGGACCGCCCACATGACTACTTAGCCCAGAAGGAGCCGAGATTTACATCTGGACTGCATTTTGAATAGGAAAGGTTTCTTGGTCTGTTCAGCTCTTGTTTTTTTGCACTAAATGGATCCTGAACACATCGGTGGACAAATCACACCGCCCGTTTCTGACGGATCCCAGTGACTTTAATGGAGTCTGTCGGGAGTTGAGAAGAAAAATAAATAAATAAATTAGGACATGAGATTTAGGATGGATAGATGATAGATAGATAGATGATAGATTGATAGATAGATTGATAGATAGAATGATAGATAGAATGATAGATAGAATGATAGATAGAATGATAGATAGATGATAGATAGATGATAGATAGATAGATGATAGATAGATAGATGATAGATAGATAGATGATAGATGGATGGATAGATAGATAGATAGATAGATGGATAGATAGATAGATGGATAGATAGATAGATGGATAGATAGATAGATGGATAGATAGATAGATGGATAGATAGATAGATGGATAGATAGATAGATGGATAGATAGATGGATAGATAGATGGATAGATAGATGGATAGATAGATGGATAGATAGATGGATAGATAGATGGATAGATAGATGGATAGATAGATGGATAGATAGATGGATAGATAGATGGATAGATAGATGGATAGATAGATGGATAGATAGATGGATAGATAGATGGATAGATAGATGGATAGATAGATGGATAGATAGATGGATAGATAGATGGATAGATAGATGGATAGATAGATGGATAGATAGACAGCCAACGGCTGTCCAGGCATGCTGGGAGTTGTAGTTTTGCAACAGCTAACCCTGGCACAGGTAAGTAGTAGTACAGAACTTTTAGTTCCTCCCTGTACTGTAGGGGGCGCTACCAGACAGCCAGTCAGTGCAGGCACTTCAGTAATAGAGGTGATTTACAAGTAAAATGCCCATTCTGATTGGTCAGTTCCTCCAGTTGTGACAGGCATCACAGATATGGACGACTGTCTGTAGCATTGTATGTTGAGTCTGGTTTCAAGTTACAATGGTCCAGAAAAGACCATTGTATGTTGAAACTATTGTATGTTGAGGCCATTGTAAGTTGAGGGATCACTGTATTACCCTAGGAGATCTAGGAGGAGAAATATGGGGGGGGGGGGGGGGGTGAATACCCCACGTGGCTTATAGGTGGCCTCTCACCTCAAGGTGGAAAACAGAAGGCATATAACCCCACTGATAATTGGGTACCATCAGATATGAGTCGCTGTAAAGCCACTGGGCTGCAGGAACAGGCCACGGTCCTCCTGAGGATTAGTGGAGAAGGCTGGAGGAAAAGGACCCTTAGGATATGGTGCTGCAGACTCTTAGATGGAAGAAGCGAAGTCCAAGTAATGGTTAAAAAGGTCCTCAGCAGGACCATTTATTAGTAGGAAAAAAAAATGGAATGATTATGCGTTTCGGGTCTGAGGAAGGGAGGGCTCCTCCTGAAACGCGTAATCATTCCATTTTATTGTTTTATTTTTTCTACTAATAAATGGTCCTGCTGAGGACATTTTTAACCATTACTTGGACTTCGCTTCTTCCATCTAAGAGTCTGCAGGGTCCTTTTTCCTCCAGCCTTCACTGCATAATAAGCACTGCGTATATTTACATACACAAAAGATTACAAACAAACCATTTAGCCTCACACCCGCCCGACTTCCAATTCCACTCATAATACAGGAATGTAATATGAATAATTTCACCGTGAACTAAAGGACACGGAGGAGAGGAATTTGTGATCACGTTGCAATTTAGAAACATGCAAACCACATTCCACAGACAGCAATAGACGTGTGAAGGGACGGACAGGCCCTACGGAATTCAGTTACCATGATACAAGGCAATTCACATCCACGCTCCTCCCGGCAGAGCGGAGACCACAGCCTCAAAATACATTCACCCCTTAACCCTTTACTGCAAATGTCAACTAACAGGCTTGACCCCTGTGCCGAAAATAGTCATGTAAACAGCAGCGCTGCTGAATGGAGGGACTGAAAGCAATGAACGCTGACGCTCGCGTCAAATACCCCATAAAAAAAAAGTACTGCAATCTGTCATCAATTTTACATCATTTACTACAAACAAAGAGGCTGCTGGAACATAATAATAAGTCAGCACAAAGCAATGGAGCTATAAGAGCAGTGCACTGTAACCCTATGGAGGTGTATTACAAATCCAGAGGCATTCAAGGTGGAATACATTATGTGTCTCCGTACAGAAACGGAAAATATTGGCGTAAAAACTTTCCAACTTATTGCTAGTTTTTAGTCATGCTCAGCACTTTTTTTTTTTTTTAAGTGGGCAGGACCTAATAGGAAGGGGTGTGGCCTCATGGAACCGAGCACAAGCTCTATGAGCAACTATATTAAAAGGGGTACTCTGCTGCTACATGTTAACTCCTATTCAAGCGATAGGGGATAAAATTTCTGATCACGGGGGTCCAGCCGCTGGGGACCCCTGTGATCTCTGCCGCGGCACCCCAGTCCTCTGGTGCTGGTGAACACAGTAAGACATGGTATCCCCTATCCTATTAGATAAAGGTATAACATGTCTAGGAGCAGAGTACCCCTTTAAAGGGGTTCTCCCTTGTTTATACTGTTTTTTGTTATTATGTTTGTGTGTTATGTGTGTATAAGTATGTGTTTTTTTGTGTGTGTTGTGATGTATATATGTATTTTCTTACCTTTTGTGAAGATCCGGAAGCTGGCCCCTTTTTCTTCCAGCGGCTTGCTGTGTAACCTCTGCCTCCGCCATGTTGTGTTTGGTAAGTGGGATGTCGGGGGGTGTGTTCTTGCTTCTGTCCTTCCTATCTTCTGATGTCCGAGGCAAATCTTTTCTTCCTGTTTCTTCCGTGGCTCAGCGACGAATCTGCAGCCTCTTCCGGCGCATGCGCAGGTAGTTTTATTATTATTTTTTTTAACCAATAAAGTTTTTTTGGTCTAATTGACAAACTGTCTGTGCATGCGCGAGTACGCAAGTGCTACGCTAACAGCGTAGCGTACATTAGGTCTACGCTAATAGTGTAGCTTCGCGCAAGCGCAGACAGTTTGTCAACTAGACAAAAAAATATATATTTTTTACCAATAAAGTTTTTTTTGTCTAATTGACAAACTGTCTGCGCTTGCGCGAAGCTACGCTATTAGCGTAGACCTAACTTACGCTACGCTGTCAGCGTAGCACTTGCGTACTCGCGCATGCGCAGACAGTTGGTCAATTAGACCAAAAAACTTTATTGGTAAAAAAAAAAAAAAAAAAAATGCGCATGCGCCGGAAGAGGCTGCAGATTCATCGCTGAGCCACGGAAGAAACAGGAAGAAAAGATTTGCCTCGGACGTCAGAAGATAGGAAGGACAGAAGCACGAACACACACCCCGACATCCCACTTACCGAACACAACATGGCGGAGGCCGAGGTTACACAGCAAGCCACTGGAAGAAAAAGGGGCCAGCTTCCGGATCTTCACAAAAGGTAAGAAAATACATATATACATAATCACAACACACATATAAAAAAAAAAAAAAAAAAAAAAAAAAAAAAAACACACATACTTATACACACAACACACAAACATAATAACAAAAAAAACAGTATAAACAAGGGAGAACCCCTTTAAACAGGAGGGTTTATACAGACCATACATAACTGTTCATTTAATGCAGTGTTTGCCAACTAGTGTGCTTCTAGCTGTTGCAAAACTACAACTCCCAGCATGCCGTTGGCTGTCCGGGCATGCTGGGAGTTGTAGTTTTGCAACAGCTGGAAGCACACTAGTTGGCAAACACTGATCTAATCTGTATAGGGGGATTCCGACAGCAGGTGCCTGGCAGGGACTTACTCCCCTCTCCCCATTCAGAACACACGCACCCTCATTCACAACAAGAAATCTGACCTCTTGGTTTAACACAATGAGACTAAAGTCCATCCCAAGTCCAGGGCGCCATCAGCCCGATGAAGGGTACAAAACTTAATGTGAATGGGGCCTTAGACAGTTAACATATCATGAGTAACCTTTGCACATCTGTAGGTTTTTCTTAATGGTATCTCCTGGATTTTGACCCTTTATCTTCACAAGTTTATTGACAGTCATTTACATTTACTCAGAGTATACTACACTAGTGCTTGACTTAGTTTACTATAAGGAAAAAAAAACAAAAAAATTAAAAAAACATTGAAGCATATAGCTAGTGACCATAGTAACACTGCAGCATTCAAGCAATTACACTGCTCAAAAAAATAAGGGGAGCACAAACACCACAATGTAACTCCAAGTCAATGACACTTCTGTGAAATCACACTGTCCAATCAGGAAGCAACACTGATTGACAATCAATTTCACATGCTATTGTGCAAATGGAACAGACAACAGGTGGAAATTATAGGCAATTAGCAAGACACCCCCAATAAAGGATTGGTTCTGCAGGTGGTGACCACAGACCACTTCTCAGTTCCTATGCTTCCTGGCTGATGTTTTGATCACTTTTGAATGCTGGCGGTGCTTTCACTCTAGTGGTAGCATGAGACGGAGTCTACAACCCACAAGTGGCTCAGGTAGCACAGCTCATCCAGGATGACACATCAATCCGAGCTGTGGCAAGAAGGTTTGCTGTGTCTGTCAGAGTAGTGTCCAGAGCATGGAGGCACTACCAGGAGACAGGCCAGTACATCAGGAGACATGGAGGAGGCTGTAGGAGGGCAACAACCCAGCAGCAGGACCACTACCTCCGCCTTTGTGCAAGGAGGAGCACTGCCAGAGCCCTGCAAAATGACCTCCAGTAGGCCACAAATGTGCATGTGTCCACTCAAACGGTCAGAAACAGACTCCATGAGATGGTATGAGAGCCCAACGTCCACAGGTGGGGGTTGTGCTTACAGCCCAACACCGTGCAGTACGTTGGCATTTGCCAGAGAACACCAAGGTTGACAAATTCACCACTGGTGCCCGCTGCACTTCACAGATAAAAGCAGGTTCACACTGAGCACATGTGACAGAGTCTGGAGACACCGTGGAGAACGTTCTGCTGCCTGCAACATCCTCCAGCATGACCGGTTTGGCAGTGGGTCAGTAATTGTGTGGGTGGCATTTCTTTGGGGGCCGCACAGCCCTCCATGTGCTTGCCAGAGGTAGCCCGACTGCCATTAGGTACCGAGATGAGATCCTCAGATCCCCTTATGAGACCATATGCTGGTGCGGTTGGCCCTGGGCTCCTCCTAATGCAAGACAATGCTAGATCTCATGTGGCTGGAGTGTGTCAGCAGTTCCTGCAAGAGGAAGGCATTGATGCTATGGACTGGCCGCCCGTTCCCCAGACCTGAATCCGATTGAGCACATCTGGGACATCATGTCTCGCTCCATCCACCAATGCCACGTTGCACCACACTGTCCAGGAGTTGGCGGATGCTTTATTCCAGGTCTGGGAGGATATCCCTCAGAAGACCATCCGCCACCTCATCAGGAGAATGCCCAGGCATTGTAGGGAGGTCATACGGGCACATGGAGGCCACACACACTACTGAACCTCATTGTGACTTATTTTAAGGACATTAAATCAAAGTTGGATCAGCCTGTAGTGTGGTTTTCCACTTTGATTTTGAGTGTGACTCCATATCCAGACCTCCATGGGTTAATAAATTTGATTTCCATTGATAATTTTTGTGTGATTTTGTTGTCAGCACATTCAACTATGTAAAGACGAAAGTATTTCATATGATTTGTTCATTCAGATCTAGGATGTGCTTGTTCCCTTTATTATTTTGAGCAGTGTATATTAACTGAGGTAGGAACACCCCTAGTGCAGGACCTAAACATAACCTCAAGGATTCTCTACTTTGTGTTCTGTACCATCCTCCAGCACTACGTGCTGACCTCAGAGTGTTCCTTCCACTTCAGAGATCCCCAAGGGATGCATGGACGGGCACTGGCTGTTGAGGCAGAGGTTGAGCATCACTGCACTACCTGCACAGCGCCTACAAATATCCAGGTAGGCTCAATTTAAAGGGGTGCTCAATGTTTATTTATTTTTTATCAACTGGTGCTAGAAAGTTACAGATTTGTAAATTACTTCTATTTAAAAAAAAAAAATCTTAATCCTTCCAGTACTTATCAGCTGCTGTAAGCTCCAGAGGAAGCTGTGAAGTTCTTCCCAGTCTGAACACAGTGCTCTCTGCTGCCACCTCTGACTGTCAGGAACTGTCCAGAGTATGAGATGTTTGCTATGGGTATTTGCCCTGGACAGTTCCTGACATGAACAGAGGCGTCACCAGAGAGCACTGTGGTCAGACTGGGAAGAACTACACAACTTCCTCTGGTTGGGTCAGAGTGATAGAACTTTGCACCATCACCTGCGCTGCACCCCAGCTCTCCTCATGCACGGAGCAACAATCAACACTTCCCCTTGATGTATCTCTATGGGAGAGACTCGAGCACTGTATCTCCTGATTCACCATAAAGATGCATGGAGGAGGTGGGTCAACCACTGCTCCGTTTATGAGGAGAGCCAGGGGGACAGGCAGGAGATTGCGGGGGTCCCAACAGTCGGACCCCCTGTGATCAGACACTTATCCCCCATCATATGGATAGGGGTTAAGAAGTTTAGTATTGGAGTTCCCCTTTAATCTCTCTCATAGGCAGAGTTTCCCTCCAGCGCCATAAAGAAATAACCGGTGGGGGGGTGAAATGATGTCATTTGTTTGAATGGGACAGTTCACTTTATCCGGTGTCTCAAGTTGGACAACGCAGCATGGGCACCAGACAGGGGAACACATCTTTTTGAGTTCCTCTGTCTAGAATGCACAAACATTGAACGGCAGCTCCTAAATAAAGGATGCCAATGGGTGCATTCTTTGTCCTCAGTCGTGGCAAGTTTAGTCTGAAGCGGATACTGGACAAATGTAAACCCAACCTTACTAGTGCAGCTGCTGAGCCCAAGGTACGCTTACGAAAAGGAGCTTTATGAATGCTACCACCTTCAGCATTATGGTTGTTACCAAGATTCCAAGTAAGCCACTGTATACAAAAACAGCTAAGAATAGAAAAAAAAAAACAAAGTTTAGAAAAAAAGAGTCATGCAAAAGTAATATACAACCATCGGAGAGGACACCTAGTAAGAGATTTAATTTTGACAACTAAGCCATTGGCTGGCACTTCTCCACACTGTAAAGATGCGTCACCAATGATAATATATGCGCCAGATCCACATCACGGCCATAATGTGTAAATATTTAACAGTAAGAACAGGTGAGTCACAAGACAAGTCATCATAGGATCACAACATCAAAAGGGGGGGGGCAGA
The DNA here is from genome assembly GCF_029499605.1 of Hyla sarda. Taxonomy (NCBI): domain Eukaryota; kingdom Metazoa; phylum Chordata; class Amphibia; order Anura; family Hylidae; genus Hyla; species Hyla sarda. The sequence goes on from NC_079195.1 coordinate 54,769,691, forward strand.
AACTTAAAGGAGAACTCCAGAATATAAAAATTGTCCCTCATACTGCCAGCAGTAAAATAAAGATGTACATACTAGGGATCGACCGATTATCGGTATGGCCGATAATGACGATTTTGGGCATTATCGGTATCGGCAATTACCTTGCCGATAAGCCGATAATGCCCCGCCCCCCGCACCGCACCAGTGATAGGCTGAGCGGCAGTGTGAGAACACCTCAAGACACAAAATCCTTCACTACACTGGCACCTGCTGCCGGGGCTGAAAACGTCACACTGCCGCTCAGCCTATTGCCGGCCGAGTCGGGACTTCACTGCGGCCGGTGATTGGCTGAGCGCAGTATGATTCTCCGACCACTGGCAACCAGGAAGAGGATCGCGGCGGAGGCGGTTACCGGGGGAGCGGAGGAAGGTATGTACATTTTTTTTTACTGCCGGCAGTATGGGCCACAATTTTTGTATTCTGGAGTCCTCCTTTAACTAGTACAACAGGGTGTAAGGTAAGAGCGACGAAGCGAAGCGGTTACAATGACCCAAACTGTGAAAAGCATGGCCGGAGCCTCTGCTGGATGAGCCCAGTGGTTTACAGGCATCAGCTGTCATAACAGAGGCAGATGTACAGGTCACACAATGTGCAGCTAATTCTCTGGTACAATGGTCAGACTGGTTGGAAACTGCAGAAAACACTATTGACAAGCTGCCCATCCCACCCCACCCCCCTCCATAGAAATGGCCTGTCAACACAGGGCACGGTGACAGCAGAGCAGTATGCACAGCATTGTACTCTACGCTTTACACTCCGCTGGACGCTTTCCCATAGTAAACAATATGGACATTCTGTTGGTTATAAGTGGAAGTGACGGTGATTTATACGGCGGGGCGGTGCAGGTAACTTCTGCTTTAGCCCAAGGTGACTGGCCCATCCATTTCCATGTATACGAGTAAGGCTGGATTCTCTGGACACGCTTTTATGTGGCTGGGCTAGCATCCTGTACATACGATGGACAAGCGCCTTAAAGGTGACATCTCATACGAGCTGCGGAATAAAGGCGACCAAGAGAGACAATAACTTCACTAGTCAGCAGATAAACTACTCATTGCTGGAAAGAGCGTGAGCAAAGCATAACAGCAGTACCCTATTAAGGGCATGTTCACACTACAGATTAGGGCTGGGCGGTATGGCCAAATATGTGTATCGCGGTATTTTTGTAACTTATGGCAGTTCCATGTATATAACGATATTTCCCCCCCCCCCCTCAAATTTATTATTAGCCCAGCATTGCGCTCTCCCCAACGGGGTACTACTCACGTCATCCGCAAGCGCTGCTCTCCTCATCCGCCTGTTTGTTGCGGCCGCCGACACTGACACTGTGCGGTATATCCCTATGCTGTATTCCTATGCCCGGGCTGGTAAACAAAATAAAACTAACGCTAACGTCGGCCTTACGCTGGGGATGGGGACATGAACGTCAGACAGCAGTCAGCCTATCACCGGCCGTAGCGATGTTCCGCCTCGGCCGGTGATAGGCTGAGCCCACTGTCGTGTAATTAAGTCCGGACCGACAGGGAAGGCGAGTTAGTTTATTTTGTTTACTAGAGATGAGTGAACTTACAGTAAATTCTATTCGTCACGAACTTCACGGCTCGGCAGTTGACGTCTTTTCCTGCATAAATTAGTTCAGCTTTCAGGTGCTCCGATGGGCTGGAAAAGGTGGATACAGTCCTAGGAAAGAGTCTCCTAGTAATGTATCCACCTTTTCCAGCCCACCGGAGCACCTGAAGGCTGAACTAATTTACACAGGAAAAGTCATCAACTGCTGAGCCGAGAAGTTCGTGACGAATCAAATTTACTGTAAGTTCGCTCATCTCTATTGTTTACCTTTTGCAGCCTGGGCATAGAGATACAGTATAGAGCAGTGGTTTGCAATCTGCGGACCTCCAGATGTTGCAAAACTATAACTCCCAGCATGCCCGGACAGCCAACGGCTGTCCGGGCATGCTGGGAGTTGTAGTTTGCAACATCTGGAGGTTGAAGACCACTGGTATAGAGTGTCAGTTCCGGCAGCCGCAGCAAACAGGAGGACCAGGAGGGCAGCGCTTGCGGGTGACATATGTGAGTAGTTGCACTGGGCTGATAATTGGGGGGGGGGGGGGTCAGAGCAGCACTCGCGGGCCTTTCGGTATGAACCGGTATACCACCCAGCCCTACTACAGATTGTAAATAGAATCTCCGCTTGCAGATTCCCTTCTGGCGGCCGCAGACGAAATACTTCAGCAGTAGGACCGCGCGGCACTGCGCCGTCACCATTGACAGCTATGCAGTGTTCGCGGACTTCCGCGCAAAGAATGAACATGTTGTTTCTTTGCGCGCAACAATTTCAGTGGCGGAATTGTCTGCCGCTGAAATTCCGCAGTGTGAACGGGTCTCGCGGAAACCCATTCACACTGATGTTTATGTTCTCAGCACATTACGTAGTGTGAACATACCCTAAAGGAGCCGCGAAACCGGACACATTAGGCTGGGTTCACACCACTTTTTTGCAATCCAGTTCCTGTATATCAGGGCACGTTCCCACTTGGCGTACACGCAGCGCAAAATCTGCAGCAGCAGCGGGAAATACACGGTGTATCCCTCGCCCACCATACACACAAGAATTTCTGGCGGCAGCCCTCTGTGCGCAGTGAGTTTTGGAGGCGGAGCTGCACGTCACAGTAACACGGGCACATGGCCCCGCCTCCAAAACTCCCTGCACACATAGGGTTGCCACCGGAAAGCCTTGTGTGTATGGTGGGCGAGGGATACACCGTGTATTTCCCGCTGCTGCTGCAGATTTTGCGCAGCGTGAAATACGCTGCGTATACGCCAAGTGGGAACGTGCCCTTAATTTGAAAACTGTATGCCAAAAGATGCATCCGGTTGTGTCCGTTTTGAGTCTTGTACGGTCTTGACAGATTTTTTTCCCCCCGTACCCAAAAACCGTAGCCTACCACAGTTTTTGGTCCAGGTGAAAAACTGTATTGAAAACACTTTTTTTAAACGAGGCAGTCAATGGGAACCATAGAGAACTGTATGTGCGTACGGTTCCATCCGGTTTGCACCATCAGGTTTTTGACTTTGCACAGTTTTCTTCATGGAATTTCAATAAAACAAGTTAAACTTTATTCGTAATGGAGTGAAAAAGTTAAAACGTATACTTTTTTTTCCCTTAAAAACGGATGCCCCCGGACATCATTTTTCAAACCGTATACGGATTAAAATTTTTACACACGTTTTGATATAGTTTAGTCCAGTTTTGAGGAATCCCGTTTTTGTTTTTTTTATCAAAAAAAAAAAACTGATACAGGAGCTGTATTGCAAAAACATGGTGTGAACCCAGCCTAACAATAGCCTATGTGTATGGTAATACATGACTGCTTATACTGACCTCACATCTCTATTGCTTATTGCACAGTCACTGGCTGTTAGTTCTACTGTGATAGCATTTAACCTGCATCTTTTTCAACCATGGTGCCTCCAGCTGTTACAAAACTACAACTCCCAGCATGCCCGGACAGCCAAAGGCTGTCCGGGCATGCTGGGAGTTGTAGTTTTGCAACAGCTGGAGGCACCATGGTTGAAAAAGACTTCTATAGAACATTAGAGAAAATTCAATGGAACCTGCTGAACATAGGAAACACCGACTCAACCGAGAACCTTATGAAAAAGACAGATCGGGCAATCATTTTATCTGACCAATCTTTTTGTACTTTAAGAGATAAGCAGACTAGAGATTAGCGAACTTACAGTAAATTCGATTCGTCACAAACTTCTCGGCTCGGCAGTTGATGACTTATCCTGTGTAAATTAGTTCAGCTTTCCGGTGCTCCGGTGGGCTGGAAAAGACGGATACAGTCCAAGGAAAGAGTCTCCTAGGACTGTATCTACCTTTTCCAGCCCACCGGACCACCTGAAAGCTGAACTAATTTATGCAGGAAAAGTCATCAACTGCAGAGCCGAGAAGTTCATGACGAATTGAATTTACTGTAAGTTCGCTCATCTCTAAAGCAGACCACAGAGCAGTCTGGCGGCGAACTAAACAACACATGCAATAGTAAGGTGAGTTTGTTTTTTCCCCTCTTTTCTGATCCCTCCAATCCAATTGGATGAGCGTTCATGTGTTCTGAATGGAGGAAGGAGGGGTGAGCTATTGCCAGATTCCTTTGGCAGAGGCTTATCTCTCTGAGAACGCAAGGATTAAGCAATTGAAATCCAACATGCTCAATCCTTCTCTTCCAACATCAATTGTCAGGGCAGACTCAGGAGGGCCCCCCCCCCATACACAGACAGTCCAGATTATTTTGCACGTGTATAGGAACAGTATTGCCTTTCTCTCCATTCCAGAATTCATGAATAATCAGCTGATCATTCATGTGTACAGGGAGGGGGACAAAACAGCTTTCAGCCAACAGACATCCTATTGCACATTGTCACCTTTGGGATAGGCCAACAATAGTTTAGTGGGGGACCAAATTATGGGGTCAGAATTGGCTGAGAACTGTGGCAACTCCATTGCCGGGCAGAGCGCCATACATCGTGTAGCAGCTATGACTGGTACTGCAGCTCAATGTATCCCATTCAAGTGAATGGGACTGAGCCATCTGCAGTACCTGGCACAGCCACTACAGCACTAAGAGGCAGAAGCACCGGGCCTGGTCAATAAAGGGGTGCCAAGCGTCAGACAACCCAATCTTGATGACAGGCCATTACTATTGAATACCAATTTTAGATGAGCTTTCCGAAGTTTAGACCATCCCCTATCAACAAGATAGTCAACAACTAGCTGACTGGTGGGGGTCGGACCGTGAGAACAGAGATCTTAAAGGGGTATTCCAGGCCAAAACTATATATATACACACAACAAAAACAACAACTCAACTTCAGAAGCTAATAACTATTGGAAGGATTAAGATTTTTTAATCTAAGCAATTTACAAATCTGTTTAACTTTCCGGAGCCAGTTGATAGAGATAGAGATAGAGAGATAGAGATAGAGAGATAGAGAGAGAGAGATAGAGAGAGAGAGATAGAGAGAGAGATAGAGAGATAGAGAGAGAGATAGAGAGAGAGAGAGAGAGAGAGAGAGAGAGAGAGAGATAGAGATAGAGAGAGAGATAGAGATAGAGATAGAGATAGAGATAGAGATAGAGATAGAGATAGATATATATATATATATCTCTCTCTATCTCTATCTCTATCTATCAACTGGCTCCGGAAAGTTAAACAGATTTGTAAATTGCTTAGATTAAAAAATCTTAATCCTTCCAATAGTTATTAGCTTCTGAAGTTGAGTTGTTGTTTTCTGTCTAACTGCTCTCTGATGACTCACATCCCGGGAGCTGTGCAGTTCCTATGGGGATATTCTCCCATCATGCACAGCTCCCGTGACGTCACATCATCATTGAGCAGTTAGACAGAAAACTTCAGAAGCTAATAACTATTGGAAGGATTAACATTTTTAAAAAGAAGTCATTTACAAATCTGTTTAACTTTCTGGAGACAGTTGATATATATAAAAAAAGGTTTTGGCTGGAATACCCCTTTAATTGTCTGACTGCTGGGCCCCCAACAATCATAAAAAGTTAGGTAAGTTACCGAATAAAAATGGAGTGACATCAAGCACACTCGACCCCATTTATTCTTTATGGGTCGCTCAGATGCGGATAAGTCCCATAGAGAATGAATTGTCTCCCTTCACTTAGTCGTCAGACCCCCAATAATAAGCTGGTGCCCCCTATCCTGCAGATAGGGTATAACATCTTCGAGATCTGTGCCACAACCGGAGATGTTTACACTGTCTGCATCCAAGAGAAAGTGACCCCTGGCAGGAGACTGACTGTCAATCAAGTGTCACCAGTGTTATCTGCAATTCTAATTGGTGCGGAGCAGCTGACAGCCCCGGCTCCTCCTCCATTGTGTCCGACAGGAACAAAGTGACCAAGTGGAACCTAAGTTGTGGTTCTCCGGCAGCTGCAAAGCTTTAAAGGCTGTGGGGTCATGATGGTAGTTGTAGTCTTGCCTAAGGCTCTCGGGGCATGATGGGAGTTGTAGTCTTACCTAAGGCTCTTCAGGCACAAAGGGAAATGTCCTGCATAAGTCTATCTGAGCACAATAGAAGGCATAGTAAAGCCATGGCACGATGGGAGAAAGTTTTTCCTAAGGCTCTCGGGGCATGGTGAGAGTTGCAGTCTTGCCTAAGGCTCTCGGGGCATGATGGGAGTTGCAGTCTTGCCTAAGGCTCTCGGGGCATGATGGGAGTTGCAGTCTTGCCTAAGGCTCTCGGGGCATGATGGGAGTTGCAGTCTTTCCAAAGGCTCTCGGGGCATGATGGGAGTTGCAGTCTTTCCAAAGGCTCTCGGGGCATGATGGGAGTTGCAGTCTTTCCAAAGGCTCTCGGGGCATGATGGGAGTTGCAGTCATGCCTAAGGCTCTCGGGGCATGATGGGAGTTGCAGTCATGCCTAAGGCTCTCGGGGCATGATGAGAGTTGCAGTCATGCCTAAGGCTCTCGGGGCATGATGAGAGTTGCAGTCTTGCCTAAGGCTCTCGGGGCATGATGAGAGTTGCAGTCTTGCCTAAGGCTCTCGGGGCATGATGGGAGTTGCAGTCTTGCCTAAGGCTCTCGGGGCATGATGGGAGTTGCAGTCTTGCCTAAGGCTCTCGGGGCATGATGGGAGTTGCAGTCTTGCCTAAGGCTCTCGGGGCATGATGGGAGTTGTAGTCTTGCCTAAGGCTCTCGGGGCATGATGGGAGTTGTAGTCTTGCCTAAGGCTCTCGGGGCATGATGGGAGTTGTAGTCTTGCCTAAGGCTCTCGGGGCATGATGGGAGTTGTAGTCTTGCCTAAGGCTCTCGGGGCATGATGGGAGTTGTAGTCTTGCCTAAGGCTCTCGGGGCATGATGGGAGTTGTAGTCTTGCCTAAGGCTCTCGGGGCATGATGGGAGTTGTAGTCTTGCCTAAGGCTCTCGGGGCATGATGGGAGTTGTAGTCTTGCCTAAGGCTCTCGGGGCATGATGGGAGTTGTAGTCTTGCCTAAGGCTCTCGGGGCATGATGGGAGTTGTAGTCTTGCCTAAGGCTCTCGGGGCATGATGGGAGTTGTAGTCTTGTCTAAGGCTCTCGGGGCATGATGGGAGTTGTAGTCTTGCCTAAGGCTCTCGGGGCATGATGGGAGTTGTAGTCTTGCCTAAGGCTCTCGGGGCATGATGGGAGTTGTAGTCTTGCCTAAGGCTCTCGGGGCATGATGGGAGTTGTAGTCTTGCCTAAGGCTCTCGGGGCATGATGGGAGTTGTAGTCTTGCCTAAGGCTCTCGGGGCATGATGGGAGTTGTAGTCTTGCCTAAGGCTCTCGGGGCATGATGGGAGTTGTAGTCTTGCCTAAGGCTCTCGGGGCATGATGGGAGTTGTAGTCTTGCCTAAGGCTCTCGGGGCATGATGGGAGTTGTAGTCTTGCCTAAGGCTCTCGGGGCATGATGGGAGTTGTAGTCTTGCCTAAGGCTCTCGGGGCATGATGGGAGTTGTAGTCTTGCCTAAGGCTCTCGGGGCATGATGGGAGTTGTAGTCTTGCCTAAGGCTCTCGGGGCATGATGGGAGTTGTAGTCTTGCCTAAGGCTCTCGGGGCATGATGGGAGTTGTAGTCTTGCCTAAGGCTCTCGGGGCATGATGGGAGTTGTAGTCTTGCCTAAGGCTCTCGGGGCATGATGGGAGTTGTAGTCTTGCCTAAGGCTGTTGGGGTATGGTGGGTGTTGTCTAGTTTAAGGCTATTGGGGCATGGTGGGTGTTGTAGACTTGTCTAAGGCTCTCGGGACATAATGGGAGTTGTAGTTTTGTAACCACCGAACAACCACAGCTTGCATAACACTGCACCAGATTAACCCTTTATCTTGACAGGAACCTGGGAAAGCAGGGTGTCATGGCGGCTGAGGGGGGGGGTCCCCCGCTTACCCAGGACCGGAGAGGACGGCTCAAGGACTCCTATCACTATGGAGACAGGCCGGGCAGGTGTCCCCCCCCCCCCCCCACAGCGCCCTGACCCGAGAGCTGACACCAGGGCACCCCGTGGTATCCATGGTGACCGCTCCGGTCTATAGTATCACACCGGCCGCTCGTGTACATACCGCAGGTATCAGGGGGCTCACCTGGCTCTATCCCGTTGCCGGCTTCCCTCCCCCGTTCATCGCCCCCGGGACCGGACTCCCCCTCGTTCTCGCTCGTCCGGTCCCCCCAGCTCTGTCCGGCTCCGGAGTTCTCCAGCTCGACTCGGTCCAGTTCTTATTATTTTTTTCCCCTTCCTGTAATGGCGGCTCCGGAGACCGAAGAAGCAAAATAAAGCAGACGGGAACTGCGTGACGTCACCTTGGACCCGAGGCCGGCGAGTTCTGGGATTGGCGGAGCTGCGTGGGGCTGGCGGCCAATAGGAAGCCGTGTCTTAAGCGGCTGAGAGGTGACGTCACGACAGCGGCTTTATAAACAATAACAGCGGCTGGATGATGGCTGGTGCGGTGCGGTGTCAGGAGGCGGAGCCTGAGCCCTGGGTGTAATCATCATAATAATAATAATAATAATAATAAATAAATAAATAAAGGTTCCCTTCACGTACATGTCCTGTCCTTACAGTCATATAAGTAGCTGATTCTGTTATATATGTTCCTGAGAAAGCTGGGTGACTATCAATATTGTTGCCATGGGTCTTCAAGCAGCTTTCCCAGGTTCATAAACTGAGAAAGATCTACATTAGTGTAAAGCATCTTTTCACTCAGTTGTGACGCTTCAGATGCTGCAGTACTACAACTCCCATCATGCCCAAACAGCTTTTGCTACTTATCAGTGCTGCTCTGAAAACTTGTCAGAGGGTCTAAAAATAATTGGTACCCCAGTGATCTCCATACATTGTACCTCCAGCTGTTGCCGATGGCTGTCTGGGCATGCTGGGCGTTTTGCAACATCTGGAGGCTCACAGTTTGGAGACCATTATGCAAGGTTTCAGGCCCTCTCAATCTTCATCTCAGGCAATGGGTACACATAAAGTTGCCAAGGCAACGCAACATGCCCAACGAGTTCCGTGCCCCTTTTCTGTTGAATGGGACTTGTAACTTCCTGGGTGCCATATGGTTGCCTGGGCAACTCTACCGCCAGCATGGCCTATGTCCTTCCATGCTAAAGCTACGTGTACACTATAAACCAGTGGTTCCCAAACTGTGGACCTCCAGCGGTTGCCGACAGATACCTGAAGACTACAAAAAGTTACAGGATGGGGTCAACGAATGCTGAGGATCAATTACTATTATGTCTTTAGTCATTTACTTTTGTTTTAATTCTGTTCACATGCAACATATTTATCATAATATCGTAATTGATAAATTTGGCGCACGCAATAAAAAAAACACAATAAATCACTTCAGAACACTACTTTTCTGTGACTTTTTACTCTGTTACGGAAAAAAATGTGTGCCTTTTTTTTTTAAATTTCATGGGCGATCTTTAATCTCTGCTAGCATCAGTTGGCATCAGTTCCAATTAATGTCAATTTTTTTTGCCAGAAAAAGAAAAAGTACCGGGCATGCACACAGACTACATTAATGGAAGTGATCTCCGGTTGATTTCATATCAGTTATTGCTTGTTCAAAAAAAGAACAAAGGAAAATGCTAGATCACATGACCATCGCCACAGCCACCCAAGAACGGCAGCAAGTGAATGCCACAATAAGGCTGGGTTCAGACTACGGAATTTCAAAGGGGAATTGCAGGCAGAAATTCTGATTACTAAAATGTATAGTGTAGTGAATTGGTTTTCCGTTCATAAATTCACACTTTGGAATTTTTGAAGCGGAATTTGTAAACGGAAAATCCACTTTAAAATTTCCGGCTGAGGAATGGCGTTGCTCATTCATCAGGCGGAAATACTCACGGAACACATTGCAGTCTATTGGGGACCGCAATGTCCGTGCAGTCCTAGCGCCGACTGATTCAGTCGGCGCTGGTTGCACTCGGAATCTCTAGATGCAAATTTTCCGTCTGGAGGTTCCGTAGTCTGAACCGAGCCTTAAAGGGGTACTCCGGCCCTAAGACAACTTATCCTTATCCTTTGGATAGGGGATAAGATGTCTGATCGCTGGGGACCTCCGCAATCTTTCATGCAGCACCCACCTGTCTCGCTCCCTCCCATAGGCTTGCATTGAGGTGGCGGGGGGTGACATCACGAGGGGGCGGAGTCATGACATCACGATACTCCGGCCCCGTGGTCGTGAGGCTTCAGACACGGAGCAATCATCGCTTTGTACAGCTGAGACAGGTGGGTGCTGCATGAAAGATTGCGGGGGTCCCCAGCAGCAGGACCCCCGCGATCAGACATCTTATTCCCTATCCTTTGGATAGGGAACAAGATGTCTTAGGGCCGGAGTACCTTTTTAGGATGAAAACCCAATAATGTGTACCTAAGTCATTTTAGTCAAATTCACATTAGCAAAAAGTCACACCCATTTTGCGTAACAGATCTTTTTAAGACTTTTCTATGCCAAAAAAAGGCTCTAAACTTCTTGATAAATTTCCCCCATAGTGCATATAAATTACCCACAATCATCTGACTCAGTAACTGCAGAGACCAAACCTCATTGGGCATTAAAATCAGCACAAACATTTTTGAAAGAGGCAGCTCTGTCACTGCAGTCTCATTAGCAGGATGGTGCACCTGAACATTCCCATTTGATTGTTCACAGATACCCAAATGCAACTGTGGTGTCGGGGCCACGGGGAGTGAAGTGAGGTGTTTGGAGAGGGGGAGCCCAGGGGCAGGTGTGGTTAACCCCTTCATGTTCGTGACGCCAGGGTGTGGTTTTAACCGAGAACCACCTGAACGGTGGCACCGCTAGTCCTAGTTTAGGCAAGGCAAATAATAGTCCAAGGCCAAGTTAGGGTTAATTGTAGCTTTACTGAGGTAGACAGATGGTAATGTGCTGTCCCAGTACCGTATTGCATACCATACCTAGTATGGTGGTCCCCAAAGTCAGAGTTACTACATTCAGGTAGTGTCCCCCAGGTGGGACAGCCCCTAGTCGCCTCCTTATTTTCTAATGCTAGAGTGTTATTATGTATATGTTTAATAATGTGTATATTTAATATAAGGTATATTAGAGTACTTACCTTGTTAGCGTCGCAGGACCTTCGGTCATGTGACTATGTTAATTCTTCTATGGTATGTTGGAGGACCTTTGGAGGTCCTTGGGTCACATGTTACCCATAACTCTCTGTACAGGAGATTGACAGTCGTATGAAAGTTAGTTAGAAAGAGGGGTAGGGGAAAAAGTGTCAGGGAGGCTAGTCCTGAACTGGCACACCCCAACAAGTTTGCCCGCTTGGCAGATGAGGGGGATGCCATTACAGAGCTAGCAGAACTGCAGCAGGATACCGCCTCTGACCGCCAGGGGGGTGTCTGCTCCAGTAAGGAGGGAGGGAGGAGTACAGGGCAGGCCAGACAGGTACTAGTGGTGGGGGACTCAATTATTAGGGGGACAGACAGGGCAATCTGTCACAAAGACCGGGATCGCCGAACAGTGTGCTGTCTGCCTGGCGCACGAGTTCGGCACATCGCGGATCGGGTTGACAGGTTGTTGGGCGGGGCTGGAGAGGACCCAGCAGTCATGGTACACATTGGCACCAATGACAAAGTAAGAGGTAGGTAGAGTGTCCTTAAAAATGATTTCAGGGACTTAGGCCGCAAGCTTAAGGCAAGGACCTCCAAGGTAGTCTTTTCTGAAATACTACCAGTACCACGAGCCGCACCAGAGAGGCAGCGGGAGATCAGGGAGGTAAACAAGTGGCTCAGAAGCTGGTGTAGGAAGGAAGGGTTTGGGTTCATGGAGAACTGGGCTGACTTCGCTGTCGGTTACCGGCTCTACCGTAGGGACGGGCTGCACCTCAATGGGGAGGGTGCAGCTTTGCTTGGGGAGAAGATGGCTAGAAGGGTGGAGGAGTGTTTAAACTAGGGACTTGGGGGGAGGGAACCTACAGCAAAGAGGGGGAAGATAGTGTAGATAGAGAGGTGGGAATTATAAATGTACCTGGGGGTGGAGCGGAGGGAGGGGTTAGAATAGTTAATAGGAATAGGCTTCATGGGAAAATAAAACTTACACCCTTGAATCCCATTAACCCCAATAACATAAAGGATGGAAATGTAAAGTGTATGTTCACAAATGCCAGAAGCCTAGCAAATAAAATGGGGGAGCTTGAGGCCTTGATACTGGAGGAACATATTGATATAGTTGGGGTCACTGAGACATGGCTGGACTCCTCGCATGACTGGGCTGTCAATCTGCAGGGGTTTACATTGTTTCGCAAAGATAGAATGAACAGAAAAGGTGGTGGAGTCTGTCTGTATGTAAGAAGTGGTATGAAAGTCAGTGTGAACGATGCCATAGTGTGTGATGATTCTGAGGAGGTGGAATCACTGTGGGTAGAATTACAAAAGGAGGGAAATACTGAAAAAATAATATTTGGGGTAATCTACAGACCCCCTAATATCACTGAAGAGATAGAAGGTCGGCTGTATAAACAAATAGAGAGGGCCGCCCGGGCAGGTACAGTGGTAATAATGGGAGATTTTAACTATCCAGATATAGATTGGGGTCCGGGGTTGGCTAAAACTACAAAGGGGCGACAATTCCTAAATTTATTGCAGGATAATTTTATGGGCCAGTTTGTGGAGGACCCAATAAGAAGTGATGCCGTGTTGGATCTGATCATTTCCAACAACGCAGAGCTGGTTGGTAATGTAACTGTGCGGGAAAACCTTGGTAATAGCGACCACAATATAGTTACTTTTGACTTAAAATGTAGAAAACAAAGACAGGCGGGGAAGGCAAAAACATATAACTTTAAAAAGGCAAATTTCCCTGGGCTGAGGGCTGCACTACAGGACATAGACTGGGGGGAGGTGTTCTCAAATACTGATACAGAAGGTAAATGGGACATCTTTAAATCAACTCTAAATAACTATACAGCTAAATATATACCAAAGGGGAACAAATATAAACGATTGAAACTAAATCCTACATGGCTGACACATGATGTTAAAAGAGCAATAAACAACAAAAAAATAGCCTTCAAAAAATACAAATCTGATGGGTCAGCGATAACATTTAAACAGTACAAAGAGCTTAATAAAATCTGTAAAAATGTAATAAAAACAGCAAAAATTCAAAATGAGAGACAGGTGGCCAAAGAAAGCAAAACTAATCCTAAATATTTTTTTTGATATATAAATGCAAAAAAACCAAGGACAGAGCATGTAGGACCCCTTAATAATGATAATGGGGAGGTTGTCACGGGCGATCAAGAGAAGGCGGAGCTACTGAATGGGTTCTTTAGTTCTGTATACACTATGGAAGAAGGAGCTGACATTGGCCAGGTCAGTGCTGGTAACACATCATGTAATGTACTGAACTGGCTTAATGTAGAGATGGTACAAGGTAAGTTAAGTGATATAAATGTAAGCAAATCCCCAGGACCGGATGGACTACACCCAAGAGTTCTTAGAGAGGTAAGTTCAGTAATATCTGTACCCCTGTTCATGATATTTAGAGATTCTCTGGTGTCTAGTATTGTGCCAAGGGACTGGCGCAAGGCGAATGTGGTGCCAATCTTCAAAAAGGGCTCTAGGTCTTCCCCAGGAAACTATAGACCGGTAAGTTTAACGTGCATTGTGGGTAAATTGTTTGAAGGACTTATAAGGGATTACATACAGGAATACATAGGGGATAATTGTATTATAAGTGATAGCCAGCATGGGTTTACTAAGGATAGAAGTTGTCAAACCAATCTAATTTGCTTTTATGAAGAGGTGAGTAGAAGCCTTGACAGAGGAATGGCTGTGGATATAGTGTTTCTGGATTTTGCTAAAGCATTTGATACTGTCCCTCACAGACATCTGACAGGTAAGTTAAGGTCCTTGGGCTTGGAAACTTTAGTTTGTAACTGGATTGAACACTGGCTCATGGATCGTACCCAGAGAGTGGTGGTCAATGATTCGTACTCTGATTGGTCCCCGGTTATTAGTGGTGTACCCCAAGGTTCAGTACTGGGCCCGCTGTTGTTTAATGTATTTATCAATGATATAGAGGATGGTATTAACAGCTCTGTTTCTATCTTTGCAGATGACACCAAGCTTTGTAGCACGGTACAGTCTATAGAGGATGTGCATAAGTTACAGGATAACTTGGATAGACTGTGTCTGGGCATCCACTTGGCAAATGAGGTTCAATGTGGATAAATGTAAAGTTATGCATCTGGGTACTAATAACCTGCATGCATCGTATGTCTTAGGGGGGATTAAACTGGTTTAGGGGGGAGTCACTGGTAGAGAAGGATCTGGGTGTACTTGTAGATCACAGACTACAGAATAGCATGCAATGTCAGGCTGCTGCTTCCAAAGCCGTCAGGATATTGTCATGTATAAAAAGAGGCATGGACTCAAGGGACAGGGACATAATACTCCCCCTTTATAAAGCATTGGTACGGCCTCACCTGGAATATGCTGTTCAGTTTTGGTCACCTGTCCATAAAAGGGACACTGCGGAGTTGGAAAGGGTGCAGAGACGCGCGACTAAACTAATATGGGGCATGGAACATCTTAGCTATGCGGAGCGATTAAAGGAGTTACAATTGTTTAGTCTTGAGAAGAGACGTTTAAGGGGGGATATGATAAACGTATATAAGTATATTAATGGCCCATACAAAAAATATGGAGAAAAACTGTTCCAGGTTAAACCCCCCCAAAGGACGAGGGGGCACTCCCTCCGTCTGGAGAAAAAAAAGTTTAGTCTCAAGGGGCGACACGCCTTCTTTACCGTGAGGACTGTGAATTTATGGAACGGTCTACCTCAGGAACTGGTCACAGCAGGAACAATTAACAGCTTTAAAACAGGGTTAGATACATTCCTGGAACAAAATAAGATTAATGCTTATGAAGAAATATAAAATCTCATCCCTTCCCCAATATCGCGCCACACCCCTACCCCTTAATTCCCTGGTTGAACTTGATGGACATATGTCTTTTTTCGACCGTACTAACTATGTAACTATGTAACTATGTATGGACCAGTGAGCTTTAGTCCAGCCCCTGCCCATATAAGGGATCTGTAGCCAATTATCGCTCTCTTGGGTTGCTGCTCTCGTGGATGCCGGACTAGCAGGACAGATCTGCGCAACTTTCAAAGACAAGCTAGGCCTAAAACGTGCCGGCCTCAGCCTAAACAAAACTGTGAGTTAACATCTGAATCCCCACTAAAGCTAGCGTGATTAAGGGACCGAATATAATCCCCTAAATCCAGTGGATCACCGCAACAATTACCTTCTTAAGCTCAAAAGACTCACGAGGTCCCAACCACTTGTCAAGCTCTAATAGACTCTGTTGTATGGACTGTTCCTGTTCATTATTGCCTAAAATCTTCAGTAAAAGTTCCGACAAGTTTCTGCAAATCTCCGGTTATGGACAATCAATTATTTCCTATCTCCTTATCGCTCTTGGGACGGGTGGCGGTAGGACAAGCATTACAAAGAATAGCCCTCACCCTGGCATCACGAATAGAAAGGGTTAAGCAAGCACCCTTAGTAACCGCACAGCTACACTCCCATATACCCTACTCCCCCCAGGCTATCACAGTAACAGTCTTTACAGCTAGGCCAGGATCCCAGAGAGGTGACCAGTAACACAGGGGACCTCGCAGCTTGCTGAGACTTGCAGTGACTTTGACAGACTTTAGCACAGCCATGCTGACTATAATAGACTTGACTTGACTGAAGGTAGTGACAGCAGACAGAGATGACTTGACTTACTGACTTGTGGCTGTAATTTAAGCTTGAGGCCTCCAGATGTGCTGGACACTGAGACGTCTGGACTGGACTTGACCTCAAGATCTAAGAGCAATGACTGATCAAAGAGGCAGATTGCAGCTCCTCCCTTCCTTATCAAGGGGGGCTGAGCAAGGAGCCCATAGGCTAGCTGATGGTCATCTGGTCACCTGGTGCTCTCTGGGTAACAAAACATGTGACTTTATCATGTGACAACCCTTATCACAGCCATGTGACCATATCAAAGGTCCTTTACATTCAATGTAAAACAAATTATAATATGGGGGAACACTGCAGGTGATCCCTGAGGACGTACAGGGACTCAAGCTGATAGGACTGTAGCATGATATCCTGTACTGGGGCATCACACAACTTTCCTTAAACGTTGGATTGGCAGCATCAGAAAAATTCACCAATGTTGCAGTGGAGTCCATAGCTAAGGTTATGTTGACCACGTTTGGACAGAACTGCACTACTGCCTAAACATCTGACTTATCACCAATAGAAATCACTTTGTACATTTGTTGTGTATATAGATAAAACTTGGATACCTAGGGGGAGATTTATTAAAACCTGCCCAGAGGAAAAGTTGCCCATAGCAACCAATCAGATTGCTTGTCTCATATTTGAATGGCCTCGGAAAAATGAAATAAGCGATCTGATTGGTTGCTATGGGCAACTCAGCAACTTTTCCCCTGGACAGGTTTTAATAAATCTCTCCCCCCCCCCCCTAATGTGTCTTTTTTTTTTTTTCAATAGTAAAGTTTATTAAAGATTTTAAACATACAAAGTAGTAAATGTGCAAGTGACCAAGGGGCCAAAATATGTGGTGCACATGCGCCTAAAAGAAATAGACAGGCAGTATGGCAAACAAGTCATATTAGGAGCAGTAACACTAGTCTTTTAGGACTCCAACATGACAACAATAAACACTTAGGCATACATGGCAGACAATAAAATATCAGCACCTAGTCTGGCACAACTAATGTGTCTTTTTATGGTAATTGGTATGGTAAAAATTTGCGTTACATTCTCTTGGTTATGAATACTGAGACTATCATTTTGCACCATCCTTTTTGAATCACCCTGTATTTTGGTAGGTATTTTGCCCATAAAAGAAAAAAGCTTGTAATGGCTAACTGTGTGGCCAGTGTTTTGTCACGCAAGAATGTACATTTTTATAGCAACAAAAGAATGTGTCTTGTCATTAGGAGTCAATGCTGACGTTCTGATTCAATGTATTTACTATGTAGTAATATAATGTATTACTACAGTGGTCCCTCAAGTTCCAATATTAATTCGTTCCAGGACGACCATTGTATGTTGAACCATTGTTTGTTGAGACTCTAATTCTATGGAAACCTGATACCGTATATACTCGAGTATAAGCCGATCGAATATAAGCCGAGGCCCCTAATTTCACCCCAAAAACCCAGGAAAAGTTATTGACTCGACTATAAGCCTACGGTGTAAAATACATCATTCCCCCCCCCCCCCATGTCATCATCCCCCCATGTCATCAACACCCCCATCATCATCACCCTGTTATTTTCACCCCCTTTCATCATCACCCTCGTCATCATCCCCCCTTTCATCATCACTGCCTGTCAATCCCTTCATCAGTGGTCTTCAACCTGCGGCTGTCCGGGCATGCTGGGAGTTGTAGTTTTGCAACAGTTTTGCGTCCGGTGGGTTAGTCATTCCGGCCTGTCCATTTTCACTGAGTGGCCCTCTTCTCCGGTCCGGGCCGGCCCCGGCCTAGTGACGTTGCCTTGACAACGACGACGCACAGAGACGTTCATGCGCAGGGACGGTGAAAATGAACAGGCCGGAACGACTAACCCTCCCCACCCTAGGGGAGGTGAGTAGAAAGCTAAAGGGGGGTCTGGATGATGACGAAGGCCGCAGTGGTCTTCAACCTGCGGACCTCCAGATGTTTCAAAACTACAACTCCCAGCATGCCCGGACAGCCGATGGCTGTCCGGGCATGCTGGGAGTTGTAGTTTTGCAACATCTGGATGTCCGCAGGTTGAAGACCACTGAGAAGAGATTGATAGGCGGAGAGTTCACTCGAGTATAAGCCGAGGGGGGCGTTTTCGGCACGAAAAATCATGCTGGAAAACTTGGCTTATACTAGAGTATATACGGTAATTGGTTTTAAAGCCCCCAAAATATCATCCAAAAAGAGGAAAAAGTGAGGATAAAAGAAAAATAAGTAGATAACTAATACAGAGAAAGCAAGTCCTTACATATAAAAGTAAGAAAGATCTGCTGGAAGCTGTAAATCACTGTCTATATAGAGGACAGGAGCTACTCAGCATACACACATTGGGGGAGATTTATCAAAACCTGTGCAGAGGAAGAGTGGTGCAGTTGCCCATAGCAACCAATCAGATTGCTTCTTTCATTTTCCACAGGCCTCTAAAGAGGCCTGTGGAAAATGAAAGAAGCAATCTGATTGGTTGCTATGGGCAACTGCACCACTCTTCCTCTGCACAGGTTTTAATAAATCTCCCCCCATTGTATCCAATAAATATAAACTGTTCTACTTCATGTACAATCCGTGAGAGAAACATGAGAGAAAGATTTACTCGCGATCCATAGATACGTTTTCCATAAACTTGTTTTCTTTATGTCTTACAAAACAAGGAGCTTAGGTGAAGGTAACCGTTTCTGCTACCTGCACCTAAGCACCATGACGGACATTTATCAACCGATTTACCCAAGTTTTTTCCATAAAAATGTTGCAAAAAAATCGCAATTGCGCCGCCGTCTTTTTTCGTGCAACAATCTGCCACGAGAGCGAGCAAAGCATTATTTTTTCAAATTGGTGTACATAAGCGTTTTTACAAGTTTGACTTGCCATAGTCAGAAATTGATCAACCGCGACATTCACAAAAAAAGTCACTAAGGCTTTAAAAACCTACGAAATATACTCCAGCCGAACCTTGGCTTAACTAACAGAAACTGACTATTGTTTTCGCTTAGGTGAGAAAAAACTCCCACTTTTGCCTACCTGCGGAAAATGTATTAACGCCATGCAACAATATAGTAAATTTGTCACACATAAACAGAATGGAAGTGGAAAAAAAAAATAGCATACCTAAGCAAACTTTCATAAATGTCCATGTCATGTAAATGTCCTCCATGTCTTGTAAGATGTACAGAAAAATACAAATGAAGAAAACAAGTTTACAGAAAAATATTAGTGTAAATTTGCATAAAAAAGCATTAACCCCTTCCCGCAGAATGTCATATATAAACGCCAGGTTGTGCAGTGCGTTCGCGCATCCCGGCGTTTATAAATGACATTCAGTTAACCCGGCGATGCGCAGCATCGCACGGGTTAACTGGCAGAAGTCCCGCTGTTTCCAGCAGGGGACAACTTCCTCTTCACCCCCAGGACCATCCATTGATGGTCCTGGTCAGCGATCACTGTGATTGGTCCCTGTGGACCAATCACAGTGATCTGGGGTGAAAGTTCAGATCCCCCGCACTGCCCGCCCCTGGAAGTCGGGCAGAACGGGGGACGAAGGCTGCAGGGGCTCGCGGGGACCTGCGGCATTCGGGGGGAACACGTGGGGACCGGCGGACTTACCTGATCCAGCGGCGGGACCGAGGAGCAGCGCGGGACCGGCCACGTGGACGAGCAGCGACGGGTAAGTATGTGGTCCTCAGAGGCAGCAGTGAAGATCTTCACTGCTGCTTCTAGGAGTCTGAAAACTACAACTCCCAGCATGCCTAGACAGCCTTTGGCTGTCTGGGCATGCTGGGAGTTGTAGTTTTGCAACATCTGGAGGGCCCCCGTTTGGAGACCATTGTATAATGGTCTCCAATCTGTGCTCTTCCAGCTGTTGCAAAACTACAACTCCCAGTATGCACTGACTGTCCAGGCATGCTGGGAGTTTTAGTTCAGCAACATCTGGCCCTTCAGATGTTGCCGAACTACAACTCCCAGCATGCCCTTCAGCTGTCTGGGCATGCTGGGAGTTGTAGTTTTGCAACAACTGGAGACACACTGGTTGGGAAACATTGTTTCTAACTCAGTGTTTCCTAACCTGTGTGCCTCCAGCTGTTGCAAAACTATAACTCCCAGCATGCACTAACAGACCATGCATGCTGGGAGTTGTAGTTTTGCAACATCTGGAGGGCCCCAGTTTGGAGACCATTGTATAATGGTCTCCAATCTGTGCTCTTCCAGCTGTTGCAAAACTACAACTCCCAGTATGCACTGACTGTCCAGGCATGCTGGGAGTTTTAGTTCAGCAACATCTGGCCCTTCAGATGTTGCTGAACTACAACTCCCAGCATGCCCTTCAGCTGTCTGGGCATGCTGGGAGTTGTAGTTTTGCAACAACTGGAGACACACTGGTTGGGAAACATTGTCTGTTTCTAACTCCGTGTTTCCTAACCTGTGTGCCTCCAGCTGTTGCAAAACTATAACTCCAAGCATGCACTAACAGACCATGCATGCTGGGAGTTGTGGTTTTGCAACAGCTGGTGCCCCCCCCCTGTGAATGTACAGGGTACAGTGGGTTTCTCGCATCTTGAGATGCAGCAAATTTTGCGCTGGGAAACTCGCTGTAATCCCCTGCCCATGTGACTGTACCCTAAAAACACTACACTACACTAACACAAAATAAAATAAAAAGTTAAAAACACTACATATACACATACCCCTACACAGCCCCCCTCCCCCAATAAGAACGTCCGGTACACCACTGTTTCCAAAGCAGAGCCTCCAGCTGTTGAAAAACAACAACTCCCAGTATTGCCGGACAGCCGTTGACTGTCCACGCATGCTGGGAGTTTTGCAACAGCTGGAGGCACCCTGTTTGGGAATCACTGGCGTAGAATACCCCTATGTCCACCCCTATGCAAATCCCTAATTTAGGCCTCAAATGCGCATGGCGCTCTCTCACTTTGGAGCCCTGTCGTATTTCAAGGCAACAGTTTAGGGCGACATATGGGGTATCGCTGTAGTCGGGAGAAATTGCGTTACAAGGTTTGGGGGGCTTTTTCTTCTTTAACCCTTCATGAAAAGGAAATGTTGGGGTCTACACCAGAATGTTAGTGTAAAAAAATTAAATTTTTTACACTAACATGCTGATGTTGCCCTATACTTTACATTTTCACAAGAGGTAAAAGGGAAAAAAGCCCCCCAAAATTTGTAACGCAATTTCTCCCGACTACAGAGATACCCCATATGTGAGCGCAAAGTGCTCTGGGGGCGCACAACAAGGCCCAGAAGGGAGAGTGCGCCATGTACATTTGAGGTGATTTGCACAGGGGTGGCTGATTGTTACAGCGGTTTTGACAAACGCAAAAAAAACAAAACCCCACATGTGACCCCATTTCGGAAACTACACCCCTCACGGAATGTAATGAGGGGTGCAGTGAGAATTTACACCCCACTGGTGTCTGACGGATCTTTGGAACAGTGGTCCGTGAAAATGAAAACTTGTACAGCCCACTGTTCCAAAGATCTGTCAGACACCAGTGGGGGGCAAATGCTCACTGTATCCCTTGTTACGTTCCTCAAGGGGTCTCGTTTCCAAAATGGAATGCCATGTGGGTTTTTTTTTTGCTGTTCTGGCACCATAGGGGCTTCCTAAATGCGACATGCCCCCCGAGCAAAATTTGCTCTCAAAAAGCCAAATATGACTCCTTCTCTTCTGAGCATTGTAGTTCGCCCATAGTGCACTTCAGGTCCACTTATGGGGTACCTTCATACTCAGAAGAGAAGGGGTTACAAATATTGGGGAGTATTTCCTGCTATTAACCCTTGCAAAAATGTGATATTTGGGGGGAAACACACATTTTAGTGGAAATTTTTTTTTTTTTTTTTACATATGCAAAAGTCGTGAAACACCTGTGGGGTAATAAGGCTCACTTTATTCCTTGTTACATTCCTCAAGGGGTCTAGTTTCCAAAATGGTATGCCATGTGGTTTTTTTTTTTGCTGTCCTGGCACCATAGGGGCTTCCTAAATGCGACATGCCCCCCGAGCAAAATTTGCTCTCAAAAAGCCAAATATGACTCCTTCTCTTCTGAGCATTGTAGTTCGCCCATAGTGCACTTCAGGTCAACTTATGGGGTACCTCCATACTCAGAAGAGAAGGGGTTACAAATATTGGGGGGTATTTCCTGCTATTAACCCTTGGAAAAATGTGAAATTTGGGGGGAAACACACATTTTAGTGGAAAAAATTTTTTTTTTTTTTACATATGCCAAAGTCGTGAAACACCTGTGGGGTATTAAGGCTCACTTTATTCCTTGTTATGTTCCTCAAGGGTCTAGTTTCCAAAATGGTATGCCATGTGAGGGGTTTTTGCTGTTCTGGCACCATAGGGGCTTCCTAAATGCAACATGCCCCCCAAAAACCATTTCAGAAAAACGTACTCTCCAAAATCCCCCTGTCGCTCTTTCCCTTCTGAGCCCTCTACTGTGCCCGCCGAACACTTTACATAGACATATGAGGTATGTGTTTACTCGAGAGAAATTGGGCTACAAATATAAGTATACATTTTCTCCTTTTACCCCTTGTAAAAATTCAAAAATTGGGTCTACAAGAACATGCGAGTGTAAAAAATGAAGATTGTGAATTTTCTCCTTCACTTTGCTTCTATTCCTGTGAAACACCTAAAGGGTTAAAATGATGACTGAATGTCATTTTGAATACTTTGGGGGGTGCAGTTTTTATAATGGGGTCTTTTGTGGGGTATTTCTAATATGAAGACCCTTCAAATCCACTTCAAAACTGAACTGGTCCCTGAAAAATAGTGAGTTTGAAAATTTTGTGAAAAATTGGAAAATTGCTGCTGAACTTTGAAGCCCTCTGGTGTCTTCCAAAAGTAAAAACTCGTCACTTTTATGATGCAAATATAAAGTAGACATATTGTATATGTGAATAAAATTTTTTTAAATTTGTAATATACATTTTCCTTACAAGCAGAGAGCTTCAAAGTTAGAAAAATGCAAACTTTTCAAATTTTTCATCAAATTTACGGATTTTTCACCAAGAAAGGTGCAAGTATCGACAAAAATTTACCACCATGTTAAAGTAGAATATGTCACGAAAAAACTCTCGGAATCAGAATGATAAGTAAAAGCATTCCAGAGTTATTAATGTTTAAAGTGACAGTGGTCAGATGTGCAAAAAACGCTCTGGTCCTTAAGGCCAAAATGGGCTTGGTCCTGAAGGGGTTAATCATTACAAATATATATCACTATATTCTAAATATTCGCAAAATTGCGAAGTGCTGATATTCGTGTAAAAAATTTGCATTTCGAATATTCACACTCAACACTACTCGTGAGAACTGTTTAAACCCTGTTAACGGGACCAGGGTGTACAGTTATGCTCTGGGTTCTTAAAGGGGTACTCCGGTGAAAAACTTTTTTTTAAAAAAGTATTTGCTAAAAAATTTCAGCTGAGGTGCCCTTCAGGGTTACAGGGGTATTTATTTTTTTTTTTAAATCAACTGGTGCCAGAAAGTTAAACAGATTTGTAAATTACTTCTATTAAAAAATCTTAATCCTTCCTGTACTTATTAGCTGCTGAATACTACAGCGGAAATTATTTTCTTTTTGAAACACAGAGCTCTCAGCTGACATCATGAGCACAGTGCTTTCTGCTGACATCTCTGTCACTTTTTTTATGAACTGTCCAGAACAGCATATGTTTGCTATAGGGATTTCCTTTTACCCTGGACAGTTCCTAAAATGGACAGAGATGTCAGCAGAGAGCACTGTTGTCATGATGTCAGCAGACAGCTCTGTGTTTCAAACGGAAAAGAATTTCCACTGTAGTATTCAGCAGCTAATAAGTACAGGAAGGATTAAGATTTTTTAATAGAAGTAATTTACAAATCTGTTAAACTTTTTGGCACCAGTTGATTTAAAAAAAAAAAAAAAAAAAAGTTTTTCACCGGAGTACCCCCTTTAAGTCCCAGGAAGCCAGGGCGTACCTGTACGCCCTGTGTCCTGGACAGGTTAAGGACTAATTTTCACCTTAAAGGACATCTGTAGTGCAATATAACTTATCCCATTCGGATAGGGGATAAGCTATATTGTACTACAGATGTGACAGCGAGCGCTCCGGTCCCCGCCTCCGGACCGGAGCGCCGCGTTCTCGCCTCCTCTTCCCTGGATCCCGGCGTCTCCTGCTCGGACATACCGACCGGGAGCACGGGATTCCTTGTGTCAGGGACGCGGCTGCTGTGGCGGCTGGTCCCCGCTCACGCGCCGCGTCCCTGTCTAACTTACCTAGCACCTCGCTCAATACGACGACTCGCTCTGCTTCTCGGCACGCGCGGACCCGCTCTCTAGTGCGCGCGCGCCGCCTTCAGTAAATTTAAAGGCACCATTGATTGGTGCGCTGGCTAATTGTTCCCTGCTCCTTCCCCATAAAAGTTACCTGCCCCTTCCTGCCCTTGCCGGATCTTTGTGCCCTAGTGCCTCTGAGAAAGCGTTCCATTTTGTGTGTATTGCCTTGCCTGTTGCCGAACCCGTTGCTACCGCCTACTCGCCTTTGAACCCTTGCCGCCTGCCCTGACCTCTGCTACGTCCGACTACGCTCCTGCCTGCTCCCTGTGTACCACGCCATATCAGCTGCCAGAGAGGTCGAGTTGCTACTGGAGGATACGACCTGGTGGTTACCGCCGCAGCAAGTCCATCCCGCCTTGCGGCGGGCTCTGGTGAAAACCAGTAACCACTTAGAATCGGTCCTCTGGTACAACCCGTGCCATCGCCTCTCTGGTCAAGAGGATCTACTACCAGTCCTGCCGGTGCGTGACAATTATATTGTACTACAGATGTACTCAGACAATTTTCGTTTTTGCACTTTCGTTTTTTATTAAAAAAAATTATCACAAAATCTGTGGCGAAACAAAAAAAATCTTATTTGTGGGGTAAAATAAAATAAAAACACTATTTTGTAACTTTTGGGGGCTTTCTGTTTCTAGGCAGTGCACTTTTCGGGAAAAATTGACAACTTATCTTTTTTCGGTAGGTCCATACAGTTACAAGGATACCCAATTTATGTAGGTTTTATTTAATTATAACTAAATGCATCAAAATTAGTATGTTTAAAATTTTCTGACCACTATAACTTTTTTATTTTTCTGCATACGGGGCTATGTGAGGGTTCATTTTTTGTGCCATGGTCTACTATGGTTATCTGTACCATTTTTGTTTTGATGGGACTATTTGATCACTTATTACAAATTTCTGGGGGTTTATGAAGACATCGCATATATAGATTTTAGTAAGGCTTTTGACACTGTCCTACATAGAAGATTAGACAGTGGCTGAATGACAGACAACAGAGGGTTGTAGTCAATGGAGAATATTCAGATCAAGTTACCAGTGGGGACCTCAGGGATCTGTACTGGGACCAATATTGTTTAATATCTTCATTAGTGATATTGCAAAAGGTCTTGATGGTAAGGTATTGGTCTTTTAGCTGATTACACAAAGATATGTAACAGGGTTGATGTTCCTAGAGGGATACGCCAAATGGAAAAGGATTTAGGAAAACTAGAAGAATGGTCAGAACTCTGCCAACTGAAATTTTATGTGGATAAGTGCAAGATAATGCACCTGGGGCGTAAAAACCCTCAGGTAGAATATAGAATATGTGATACAGTCCTGACCTCAGTATCTGAAGAAAGGGATTTAGGAGTAATTATTTAAGAAGACTTACAGGTAGGAGGAAGACAATGTAATAGAGCAGCAGGAAACGCTAGCAGAATGCTTGGATGTATAGGGAGAGGTATAAGCAGTAGAAAGAGAGAAGTGCTCATGCCGCTGTACAGAACACTGGTGAGACCTCACTTGGTGTATTGTGCACAGTACTGGAGGCCGTATCTCCAGAAGGATATAAATACTCTAGAGAGAGAGTTCAGAGAAGAGCTACTAAACTAGTACATGGATTGCAGGATAAAACGTACCAGGAAAGGTTAAAGGACCTTAAGATGTATAGAAGAAAGAAGAGACAGAGGAGATATTAAATAAACTTTTAAATACATAAAGGGAATCAACACGGTAAAGGAGGAGAGGATATTTAAAAGAAGAAAAACTACCACAAGAGAACATAGTTTTGTATTAGAGGGCAAAGGTTTCTGCAGTAATATCAGGAAGTAATACTTTACTGAGAGAGTAGTGGATGCATGGAATAGCCTTCCTGCAGAAGTGGTCGCTGCAAATACAGTGAAGGAGTTTAAACATGCATGGGATAAGCATAAGGCTATCCTTCATATAAGATAGGGACAAGGACGATTCATAGTATTCAGATTATTGGGCAGACTAGATGGGCCAAATGGTTCTTATCTGCCGACACATTCTATGTTTCTATGAAGTGGCCAAAATGCACAATTTTGGAATTTGGTATTTTTTTTATGTGTACGCCATCGACCGTGCGGTTTAGCTAACCTTATAATTTAATAGTTCAAACATTTACGCACGTGGTGGTACCACATATGATTACTTTTAATTTTTATTACATTATATTATTTAAAAAATGGTAAATGGGGTGTGATTCAAACTTTTATTAGGGGAGGGCCTTATTCAAATTTATTAACTTATTTTTTTACACCTTTTACTTTTTTTTAGCCCCCATAGGGGGCTATACCATGCAATCTTTTGATTGCATACACGTGTGGAAGAGGTTGTGATGTAAGGCAGATGGTATTACTCTAGGGGCAGATGGCATTAACCCCTTGTATTCGTGACTCCAGGGCGTGGTTTATCTTCACTACCACCCTAAGGAATACCGCAGGATCCCGGGCTAGGCACGGGGGCAATAATGACTCGGGCGCCAAGTTACGGACAATGATAGCTTTACTGAGTGACAGATGGTAGAGTCTATACAGTTCAGCCAGGCCCATGGAGGTGACCACTGACTTCAGAGACCTTAAGGGCTTGCTGGGACTTGTAGTAGAACGGGACAGTTTAGTGCAGGCCACACTGAATTGACAGATTTGTGACTGACAATGCTGTGACTTTGGCTTACTTGCAGATTTGTAGACTTGTGGCTGCAGACTTGACTTGAGGCCTCCTAAGACTCAAGACACACTCCTAGACTCGACTGCACTGGACCTCTCTTAGCAGAAAGAGAGAGAGCTAGCTCCACCCAGGGCTTATATGGGGAGACTAGCAGGGAGCCCATAGGTCACTCTTGGGGTCACCTGGTCACTGATACCTCCTGGGTAACAATCACATAACATATCACATGGTACAACTCTTAAAGCAACAAGACATTTTATAATACATTACAATGCAGAACATATGTACAGGGGGGAAACAAGTACAAGGGAGCATAGGGGACACTGAAGGGAGTCTGCCGGACAGGGCAGCAAGGGTACAGGGTAACACCTCCCCTACTGGGCCACCGCAAACTCCCCCTCTTAAATACAGTCATCCTCGATGCCCAGTGTTTGAGGGTGGACGACTGGAACTGGCCATTGGGGCCTAAACTGACAGTTCCTGGGGCATTATTATCGAAAGTCCTTCACAGGTCTGAATAAAAAGAACTGAGACGAGTCCATCTAGCATTTTTGTTAAAACGTCCATACATGTTCCTTTCAATAACGGGACATAAACATATGGGATTCATTACCCTTGTAACTACATTTTTATCACATTTAATATAATTGAGTCGGATCAGGCTGCCTGAGGCTCTCTACCTGATGCCTTAGCTACTGGGGCCCTTCGGTACTAACCACTTCTCCTTAGAACTCTATACATGTTTTCATACAACACACCCTTGTTACCTTTATATGCAGCAACTCTGTCGCTCTACGTGCTTTATTTATATTTTCAGGGGAACCCTCTGACCAGGAGAGTACCCTGTACACATGGACAGGAAAAATGTTAGACATATAAACATTTGACATTATGGACTGGTAATCTACATGTTAGATATAGCCCTAACTAGCATTTTGACTAGATTATATACTACATTATGTAGACTGACTAAGTTAGACTATGTGTTACACTGACCACATTGTATAAGGCATTATCATTATTTCCTATATCTGGCTGGTAGTTGTCCTTGCATCGACCTTCGGGATCTGCACAACACCACCTCTGGAGAATCTGGAACTCTTGAGAATCTTGAAATTGAGAGTTCAGGACTGGCTGGACTCGCTGGCAGCTGTGCTGAAGAGGCTGGTGAAAAGGTTGGCACTCTGGAGACTGGTGTATAGGCTGGAGCCAACGGTGGCAAGACTGGAACTGGTGTGGAGACTAATGTGGGTTGAACCAGCCCCGGGGTTGGTGAGACACAGAAGATCCCAGGCTGATTTGGAGAAAACATAGGAAAATCCATAGATGGGTGGATTCCCTCGCCTGGGACGTACTCTCTCGCAAGTCTGACAGCTGGAGGAGGTGGTGCTGGGAGCACTGGTAGATCTTCTCTCAGACATAACTTGATTCGATTTTGGTGAACAACTTGTGGCTAATACCCAGGCTTTTGCACTTTGTATAGATCAGATTCCCGATAGGGTATGGCCGTCACAGTGTACGGTTCTGTTTCCCAGATAGAGTCTAATTTGTGGGTCCTTGAAAACTTCCGTAGCCAGACTTTATCGCCCAGAGGCATGACGGTTATAGTCCTCTTGTTGCCTCTGTTGAGGTGTTCCAAAGGTTTAAATTTTATCCTTCTTTACCTTTTTTACTTATCTTCTATTTTTTGCTATTTGGTGAAGGATCTAATTTATCTAATATATTTTTTTCACTTATCTATACACATAGATGTGCTGTATAATGATGCATCATGATATATTTTTTCAATGGTTTTGTATTGACATGTATGCACACATTGTTTAGTCAGCCTGAGGGAGTGGAGAGTCAACGGTTGAAGTGGGGGGCGCCTCCCCCGCTGTTAGGTAAGGTAAGGTATTGTATTTAATAGGAGTGGTAGTTAGGTCATTGTAATTTTCATAGATTGTACACATCTGTATACCACCCTAACTCCATATTACCCCACTACAGTCTCCTCCCTAAGGACTGAAAAGAGAACACAGTTTGCAGTACGTGAGTTATATTTATCTATATTGTATTATTAACTTGTCTGCATATATCTGTTTGTCAAGTGTGCATACTCATGATATGTCTAGACACTAACTTGATGTGAGCATCATTTTTATATATATATATATATATATATATATATATATATATATACAGCAGGTTGCTGGAATAATTTGTAGTACATTTTTAACAAGATACAATAAAAGTTATATCTTAATAGGGTATTGGCAATATAGTAAGTTAGTTTCACACATACCCACATATATGGTATATTATTTGTAAATTTCTGTTGAGCCTCGCCCATCTTCTTGCTGACAATTTCTTTGGCTTCTTGGCTTCTTCTCTGGTGGTCAGAGACCCATTCCAGGGAGGCTTGTGGAGAGTTTTTCAACGGGGCTTGGAGTCCAAATGTCCGATCTTTAGGCAGCTGCCCATGTCGCCCCATCATCAAGTAGAAAGGGGTGTACCCCGTAGAACAATGGACTGTGTTATTATAGATCTCCAATAGTTCGGGGCCATTCTTCTTGTCTTGACACAGAGGCTGCTCGCAACATGTGGATAAAGACTTGATTGATGCGTTCACAGAGCTCGTTCCCCTGGGGGTGTTAAGCAGTAGTCCGGAGTTTCTTGCAGGCATGGAATTGACACAGCTCTTGGAAGAGTTCGGCCTCGAAGGCCATTCCACGGTCCGTTAGAACAGACTCCGGACACCCAAGGGTTTGCACCCAATTGGAGTAGAACATCTGGGCCACTGTGTTGGCTGTGAGGTCTTTAATGGGTGCAACGAAAACCCATTTGGAGTAGTGATCCATCATGGTGAGAGCATAAGTGTGCCCGGGCGGGGTAGGACACAATTTGACATGGTATAGTGTGACCAACTGGTTAGGCCTTCCACTCTGGATGGAATGGAGTGGTGCTTTTGCGTCCTTGCGCACATTCTTGGTGACGTTACATACTGCACGTTCACTGCACCATTTCTCAATATCGCTCCGCATTCCGATCCAATAGAATCTTCGCCTGACAGTAGCCTTGGTCTTGTGGACTCCAAAGTGTCCCAACTGATCATGGTATGCGTTGAGGACCATCAAACCAGGGAACCAGAATTTGATGAAGTTGATCACCAGAGACCGGATCCAAAGAATTTCGGTACAACAGTCCTTTGTGCACAAACAGTCGCTTCCTCTGTTGTAGATGGGTTGATACCTTTTTCGCCAGAAGGTAGTCCAATAGAGCCCCCATGACTCAACATTAGTCTTAAAGAGTCCTCCAGGTGTATAGGTCTTCTTTAACCTTTTCGGACCTGGATTCACCATCCATGAGGGTGGTCACAACATTCTGGTGCACGAACAGTTGATAGAATGGGGGCATCTCCATGTCTTCCCACACGTCTTTGACAGGGGGTTCTTCGCCGGGGGTCATCCGAGACAGTAAATCGGCATTGACATTTGACTTGCCACTTCTGTACTTGATGGTAAAACTGTAATTGGCTAATCTTAAAGCCCAATTCTGTTCACTGGCACCCAACTTGGCAGTGTTCAGGTGGACCAACGGGTTATTGTCTGTGTAGACCTTTAATGGCGTGGCAACCAAATAGTCTTTGAACTTTTCGGTCATGGCCCATACCAGGGTGAGAAGTTCTAACTTCTTCTCTGCTCCTTGCAGGTTACCACTGGCATGGGCAATTACTCGCTCTTGCCCCTCTTGGACTTGGGACAGGACAGCTCCCAGACCTTCTAAACTGGCATCGGTATACAGCCGGAATGGCTGACTGTATTCTGGATACCCCAAGATGGGGGGTTCTGTCAGCAGATGTTTAAGAGCTCAAAATGATGTCTCTTGCTCTTTGGCCCATTCAACAGGTAGCCTTCCATTGTAGTTCTCCTCCGCCATACCCCATAAGAGAGCTGTGAGGGGTTTTGCAATCTGGGAAGTGGGGAATGAAGCGGCGGTAGTAGCTGGCAAATCCCAGGAAGCTCCGGACATCTTTCACCGTGCACAGGGTAGGTCAGTTCTTGACAGTTTTAACCTTTTCAGGATTGGGCTGGACCCCTTCTACACTGACAACATGACCCAAGTAATAGACCTGAGGTTTGAGCAGGTGACACTTGGACGGTTTAATCTTTAATCCATGCTTGATTAAGACTTGGAAGACGTATGACAGATGACTGAGGTGTTCCTGGTAGGACTTGGAATACACAATGACATCATCCAGGTACAACAAGACACTTTGGAAATCCAAATGACCCAGGCACCTTTCCATCAGATGCTGGAAAGTAGCAGGGGCATTGCATAGCCCAAATGGCATACTTTTAAACTCAAACAGTCCCATGGGTGTCACGAAGGTGGTCTTCTCCCAACCCTCTACGGCCATAGGAACTTGCCAATATCCCCTGGTTAAGTCCAGGGTGGAGAAGTAAGCAGCTGACCGGAGGGCTGTGAGTGACACCTCGAACCTTAGCAAAGGATAAGCGTCTTTATGTGTGACATTGTTCAGTTTACTGTAATCAACACAGAAGCGGATGGTTCCATCTTTCTTCTTGACCAGGACAAGTGGCGCTGCCCAGGGGCTCTGACTTTCTTGAATCATGTCTGCCTCCTTCATGTCGGCCAGCATCTTCATGACAGTCTGATACATGCCTGGCGTGACCGGACGGTGTCTTTCCTTGATAGGTGGGCTATCACCTATGAGGATTTGGTGCTGGATCATTAAAGTCTGTGGGGGTGCTTGCTGAAAGCCTCATGGTACCTCTTGGCAACATTGATGATTCCATTGACTTGGTCCCTTGGGATAGTGTCGTCTCCCACCTGGAGTTGCGCCCACTGGATCCTTTGGCCACTTGGGCTGCACGCTGTCGGGCCACCAGACATTCTGTCACAATGTCCTTCGACTCTAGGAGGTACAGCTGGGTTACAGGAGTGTATTTGGGCAAGACAGTAGCAGAATCAGACAGGTTTACTAACCACACCGGGACTCTCCCATTGGTAACGTTGACCAGGCTTCTTGCAGCTCGAACAAGAGGATGATCTTCCAATTGCATAGGTTCCAGCAGGGCTTGATAATCCCTATTCTTGACTCAGGGACATGCATGACACCAGATGATGGTCTCCGTGTTGGGTTGTAAGGTCACTGACCTTATGTCTTGAACTCGTACTCTGCAGATTTCACCTTGCTTGTTGGTAAACGTCTGCTCCGCCTGTATTACTTTCAAGTGGTGCTGTGCAACCTGCTGGTCTGAAGGGGACATATGGGGAAGAGAAGCATGCAAGGCATCTAACACTTCAGTGAAAACTTTTCATAATGTTCATCCCCAATATAAACTCAGCAGACCCCTTATCTGTCACATTAGTTACAATCACTCCCTGCCCGGTAAGTAAATGCTTTCTTAACTGAATAGTTAACTCCCAGTATCCATGTCTGGGAACTGGTTGCCAATTACCCGCAACTACTCAGAAGTTAACATCATCAGGCTCACACAATAAACTAGCATCCCAATGCTGATAGAAAACACTTTTGGTAGGGTAGACACTTGTCACCCTGTATCTATCAATGCCTCCAATGGTACACCTTCTCCAACAATTTTTACATAGGGGCAGGAGGCAACATAAAGTGAGAGTCCTGACTTAGGTCGTTCGGGGATTGGACCTGATGACTGTTTTTCTGAGGGCTGGTCCTCAACCTCAGGGGAAATCCTTTTAAATCCCAGCACTGCATTTTCCAATGTCCTGACTTGTTACAATAAGTGAAAAAGGGCCTTTGAGTCCCCGAGGGTCTATTGGGTGGAGGATTGCGGTAGTTTGGATTGCGGGGGGGGGGAAGGTTTTCTAGGCAAGGGCGGTTCATGGTCAGAGGTAGAAGGCCGGTGGCCAGCTCCTTTACAGCCTTGGTCAGTTGTTCAATGTCCTGCCTAACAGTCTGTAAGTCTGAGGCTGTAGCGACTGGCAAAGTAGATGACACTGGGGTGGGGACAGGTGATGGTGGTGGTATAGGTCTGGCTACCACCCCTAGTGTCTCTTGAATGGGTGTAAGGGGTACACAATCTTCCTCTAACTCAGCCCTGGACTCAATTACTTGGATAGCCAGTCTCTTGAAAGCGGGGAATGACATGTTGGGGTTTTGGACCGCTAACATTCTCAGCTGGGCTTTGTCCCACTTATTAAGAGCCTCATCAATAAATATGTCCATTAACACCTTGTTGCCCTGCTCGGGAGTTATACCATCTAATTTTTGGACAGTCTCTAGGGCATTCTGCAGAGCTACGGCATACACTCTCAAGGTCTCACCTGGCTTTTGTCGCCTTTCATACAGCCCCAGATGTACCTCTGACAGAGAGTGTGACTCAGATACCTGGTACAGTCCTTCAATGATCTGCTCTACAGTCGCCTTCTCGGAGGCTGGCCAGGTGCGTACTTCCTCTAACGCTGGTCCCTTAAGTTGTTCTGTGAGTAATTGCACCTGTTGGATAGGGGGGAAAGAGTAAAAGACAAACAAACTCTGGATCATCTACGGTTTTAGGTCCTGTCAGGAAACAGCATACGGGTCAAAACTGAGCCGACCGGAGTCACCGTTTGACTACGGTCGGGTCATTAAAGTAAATGGAGTCATGGGCTGATCCGGCCGGGATATGGGAGCGCCGGTTTGCCCCTCCCCCCGCCGGATCCGGCACCCGTATGTACAAAATGTGGTGTGAATGCACGCTGAGACTGAGCAGAAAATACAGAGCAATATCAAGGTAGAAAACTAACAAATAATAAAAATAAAGGCAGAGGGTGGTTTATCATGATTGGGGCAGAGTAAACTGGGAGGATTATAACATTTAACAAAATCATGACAGCTGGTACACATTGGTACACATATACTTCAGTACATCCCTTTTGTAAGATTCCAACTCTGCGACTTTTAGTGCAACTTTTTAACCAGTTGTGCGAAATGTGCTTTTTAAACATGCAGTCCAAAGCCAGTTTTGTAAGCCAGGTCTGAGCTGGTCTAGATTTGTTTTGTTTTTAAAGGGGTTTACAACTTTGTGTGCAACATTCGCATGTGATAAATCTGTTACCACTGCAAAGTAAAAACTGAAATGTACTTTTGTAAGGTTGTTTGCAGGTCTTTGCGCATGGCAAAAAGTCACGAGAAAAAAGTGCATAGGCACACGTGTGACATTTCATGCGCCAATTGATAAATGCCCCCCCCCCCCCCATATTCTTATGAGCCTTAAAGTGTACTAGTCATATCTCCCCCCCCCCAAAAAAATTTTTTTTTTTATGACACTAAGCACCTAATCCTGGTCATGTACATATATTTTTATGTGGCTAGCACCTATATTTCTCATCAATAACTTCCATATGTTGCTCACTTGCTTTGTCATTCTGTGCTCCAGAGGGGCGCATCCTCACTCTGCATGACTTCCTGAGTGATGGGTCTCTCCATCCAATCACTGCAGGCTGCTCTGTTATCTCCTCCTCCCTTTTTGCATTCTGCAGTCTGATATGACAGGAGTAAGCATAGAGGAGTACTAGTCCCAGCCTCACTTTCTGAACTTTGTCCAGGCCTGAGCTTCAGCTTGGACAAAGATAATGCTGCAGCCAGACAGCATTATGTTCTGGAGGGTATGGGGACCCCTAGTGATCTTTTGTATAAGCCATGAATTCTATAAAAAACAAATAACATTTTCAAGATGCCAAGATGTACAACATATAAAAGGTTTTTGAATTTGACAGTGCCCGTTTAAACTATAAAAGGCATCATGCTGAGGCAGCACTATTGCCCCATGGGTGATCATCAACAAGAGATAATGCAATGTTCAGCTATGATCAGTGTACAGAAGCAAGATCAACATTTACTGACACTGTAAACTATAAGAAGGATCACATTTATCAGCACATGCTACATTCAAATATACTTTGCACTCATAAGCTTTCTGCCGTTTCAAGTTCCACAAATATTTGGCAAAATTAGTTCTCGCTGCGATTCATTTGAATCGGCCACCAGATTTGATTTAGTGTGAACTTAATGTGCCCAGGTTTACCTGGAATGTCCGGAATACGTGTGTAATACTCCAAGGTCTCCAAGAATTCCTAGCAGCAGCAGTGTTACGCCGAGCGCTCCGGGTCCCCGCTCCTCCCCGGAGCGCTCGCAATTTTCTCGCATTTGCAGCGCCCCGGTCAGACCTGCTGACCGGGTGCGCTGCAATGTCTCTCTCAGCCGGGATGCGATTCGCGATGCGGGAGGCGCCCGCTCGCGATGCGCATCCCGGCTCCCGTACCTGACTCGCTCCCCGTCGGTCTTGTCCCGGCGCGCGCGGCCCCGCTCCTTAGGGCGCGCGCGCGCCGGGTCTCTGCAATTTAAAGGGCCACTGCGCCACTGATTGGCGCAGCAGGCTTATTAGTGTGTTCACCTGTGCACTCCCTATTTATACATCACTTCCCCTGCACTCCCTTGCCGGATCTTGTTGCCATTGTGCCAGTGAAAGCGTTCCCTTGTGTGTTCCTAGCCTGTGTTCCAGACCTCCTGCCGTTGCCCCTGACTACGATCCTTGCTGCTGTTGGCGAGTACGCCATCCAATTCCGTACTCTTGCCTCCGAATTATCCTGGAATAATGAGGCCCTCTGCGCGACCTTTAAAAAAGGCCTATCCAGCAACATTAAAGATGTGCTGGCCGCACGAGAAATTCCTGCTAACCTGCATGAACTTATTCATCTGGCCACCCGCATTGACATGCGTTTTTCCGAAAGGCGTCAGGAGCTCCGCCAGGATATGGACTTTGTTTGCACGAGGCGGTTTCTCTCCCCGGCTCCTCTCTCCTCTGGTCCTCTGCAATCCGTTCCTGTGCCTCCCGCCGTGGAGGCTATGCAAGTTGACCGGTCTCGCTTGACACCTCAAGAGAGGACACGACGCCGCATGGAGAATCTGTGCCTGTACTGTGCCGGTACCGAACACTTCTTGAAGGATTGTCCTATCCGTCCTCCCCGCCTGGAAAGACGCCCGCTGATTCCGCACAAAGATGAGAAAGATGAGACAGTTCTTGATGTCAACTCTGCTTCTCCACGCCTTACTGTGCCTGTGCGGATATCTTCCTCTACCTTCTCCTTCTCTGCTATGGCCTTCCTGGATTCCGGATCTGCAGGAAATTTTATTTTGGCCTCTCTCATCAACAGGTTCAACATCCCGGAGACCAGTCTCGCCAGACCCCTCTACATCAATTCTGTTAACAATGAAAGATTGGACTGTACCGTGCGTTACCGCACGGAACCTCTCCTAATGTGCATCGGACCTCATCACGAAAAAATTTAATTTTTGGTCCTCTCCAACTGCACTTCTGAAATTCTTCTTGGATTACCGTGGCTTCAACGCCATTCCCCAACCCTTGATTGGTCCACAGGAGAAATCAAGAACTGGGGCACTTCTTGTCTCAAGGACTGTCTTAAACCGGTTCCCAGTACTCCCTGCCGTGACCCTGTGGTTCCCCCTGTATCCGGTCTTCCTAAGGCTTATATGGACTATGCTGACGTCTTTTGCAAGAAGCAAGCTGAGACTTTACCCCCTCACAGGCCTTATGACTGTCCTATTGACCTCCTCCCGGGTACTACTCCACCCCGGGGCAGAATCTATCCTCTGTCTGCTCCAGAGACTCTTGCCATGTCTGAGTACATCCAGGAAAATTTAAAAAAGGGCTTTATCCGCAAATCCTCCTCTCCTGCCGGAGCTGGATTTTTTTTTGTGTCCAAAAAAGATGGCTCCCTACGCCCTTGCATTGACTACCGCGGACTTAATAAAATCACGGTAAAAAAACGCTACCCCTTACCTCTTATCTCGGAACTCTTTGATCGCCTACAAGGTGCCCACATCTTTACCAAACTGGACTTAAGGGGGGCTTATAATCTCATCCGCATCAGGGAGGGGGACGAATGGAAGACTGCATTTAACACCAGAGATGGACACTTTGAGTATCTGGTCATGCCCTTTGGCCTGTGCAACGCCCCTGCCGTCTTCCAAGACTTTGTTAATGAAATTTTTCGTGATCTCTTATATTCCTGTGTTGTGGTTTATCTGGACGATATTCTGATTTTTTCTGCCAACTTAGAAGAACACCGCCAGCATGTCCGCATGGTTCTTCAGAGACTTCGGGACAATCAACTTTATGCCAAAATGGAGAAATGTCTCTTTGAATGTCAATCTCTTCCTTTCCTAGGATACTTGGTCTCTGGCCAGGGACTACAAATGGACCCAGATAAACTCTCTGCCGTCTTAGATTGGCCACGCCCCTCCGGACTCCGTGCTATCCAACGTTTTTTGGGGTTTGCCAATTATTACAGACAATTTATTCCACACTTTTCCACTATTGTGGCTCCTATCGTGGCTTTAACCAAGAAAAATGCCAATCCCAAGTCCTGGTCTCCACAAGCGGAAGACGCATTTAAACATCTCAAGTCTGCCTTTTCTTCTGCTCCCGTGCTCTCCAGACCTGACCCATCTAAACCCTTCCTATTGGAGGTAGATGCCTCCTCAGTGGGAGCTGGAGCTGTCCTTCTACAAAAAAATTCTTCCGGGCATGCTGTTACTTGTGGTTTTTTTTCTAGGACCTTCTCTCCAGCGGAGAGAAATTACTCCATTGGGGATCGAGAACTACTGGCCATTAAATTGGCGCTTGAGGAATGGAGGCATCTGCTGGAGGGATCAAAATTTCCAGTTATCATATACACTGATCACAAGAATCTCTCCTATCTCCAGTCTGCCCAACGACTGAACCCTCGCCAGGCCAGGTGGTCATTGTTCTTTGCCCGTTTTAACTTTGAAATTCATTTTCGCCCTGCTGACAAGAACATTAGGGCCGATGCCCTCTCTCGTTCTTCTGATGCCTCTGAAGTAGAGGTCTCTCCGCAACACATCATTCCTCCGGACTGTCTGATCTCCACTTCTCCAGCCTCCATCAGGCAAACTCCTCCAGGGAAGACCTTCGTTTCTCCACGCCAGCGTCTCGGGATTCTCAAATGGGGACACTCCTCCCATCTCGCAGGCCATGCGGGCATCAAAAAATCCTTGCAACTCATCTCTCGTTTTTATTGGTGGCCGACTCTGGAGACGGATGTTGTTGATTTTGTGCGGGCCTGTACTGTCTGTGCCCGGGATAAGACTCCTCGCCAAAAGCCTGCTGGCCTCCTTCATCCTCTGCCCGTTCCCGAACAGCCTTGGTCACAGATTGGTATGGACTTTATTACAGACTTGCCCTCATCCCGTGGCAACACAATTGTTTGGGTGGTCGTTGATCGATTTTCCAAGATGGCACATTTTATTCCTCTTCCTGGTCTTCCTTCAGCGCCTCAGTTGGCAAAGCAATTTTTTGTACACATTTTTCGCCTTCATGGATTGCTCACGCATATCGTCTCGGATAGAGGCGTCCAATTCGTGTCTAAATTCTGGAGGGCCCTCTGTAAACAGCTCAAGATTAAATTAAACTTCTCTTCTTCTTATCATCCCCAATCCAATGGGCAAGTAGAAAGAATTAATCAGGTCCTGGGTGACTATTTACGGCATTTTGTTTCCTCCCGCCAGGATGACTGGGCAGATCTTCTACCATGGGCCGAATTCTCATACAACTTCAGAGTCTCCGAATCTTCTGCTAAGTCCCCATTTTTCGTGGTGTACGGCCGTCACCCTCTTCCCCCCCTCCCTACTACCTTGCCCTCTGGTTTGCCCGCTGTGGATGAAGTGACTCGTGATCTTTCCACCATATGGAAAGAGACCCAAAATTCTCTTTTACAGGCTTCATCCCGGATGAAAAGATTTGCCGATAAGAAAAGAAGAACTCCCCCCATTTTTGCTCCCGGAGACAAGGTATGGCTCTCTGCTAAATATGTCTGCTTTCGTGTCCCCAGTTACAAACTGGGACCACGCTATCTTGGTCCTTTCAAAGTCTTGTGCCAGATCAACCCTGTCTCTTATAAACTCCTTCTTCCTCCTTCTCTTCGTATTCCCAATGCCTTCCATGTCTCTCTCCTTAAACCACTCATCATTAACCGCTTCTCTCCCAAACTTGTTTCTCCCACTCCTGTATCCGGTTCTTCTGACGTCTTCTCCGTGAAGGAGATTCTGGCCTCCAAGACGGTCAGAGGAAAAAAATTTTTTGGGGTGGATTGGGAGGGCTGTGGACCAGAAGAGAGATCCTGGGAACCTGAGGACAACATCCTAGACAAAAGTCTTATTCTCAGGTTCTCAGGCTCCAAGAAGAGGGGGAGACCCAAGGGGGGGGGGTACTGTTACGCCGAGCGCTCCGGGTCCCCGCTCCTCCCCGGAGCACTCGCAATTTTCTCGCATTTGCAGCGCCCCGGTCAGACCTGCTGACCGGGTGCGCTGCAATGTCTCTCTCAGCCGGGATGCGATTCGCGATGCGGGAGGCGCCCGCTCGCGATGCGCATCCCGGCTCCCGTACCTGACTCGCTCCCCGTCGGTCTTGTCCCGGCACGCGCGGCCCCGCTCCTTAGGGCGCGCGCGCGCCGGGTCTCTGCAATTTAAAGGGCCACTGCGCCACTGATTGGCGCAGCAGGCTTAATTAGTGTGTTCACCTGTGCACTCCCTATTTATACATCACTTCCTCTGCACTCCCTTGCCGGATCTTGTTGCCATTGTGCCAGTGAAAGCGTTCCCTTGTGTGTTCCTAGCCTGTGTTCCAGACCTCCTGCCGTTGCCCCTGACTACGATCCTTGCTG
This sequence comes from Hyla sarda, assembly GCF_029499605.1. Classification (NCBI taxonomy): domain Eukaryota; kingdom Metazoa; phylum Chordata; class Amphibia; order Anura; family Hylidae; genus Hyla; species Hyla sarda. The sequence continues at coordinate 54,809,297 of NC_079195.1, forward strand.
CCTGCCCTGACCTTCTGCTACGTCCGACCTTGCTCTTGTCTACTCCCTTGTACCGCGCCTATCTTCAGCAGTCAGAGAGGTTGAGCCGTTGCTGGTGGATACGACCTGGTTGCTACCGCCGCTGCAAGACCATCCCGCTTTGCGGCGGGCTCTGGTGAATACCAGTAGCAACTTAGAACCGGTCCACCAACACGGTCCATGCCAATCCCTCTCTGGCACAGAGGATCCACCTCCAGCCAGCCGAATCGTGACAAGCAGTATAGTGTGGAAGATGATAGACAATGCAGGAGATGTACAGCTAAATAGCAGTAGTGACTGGCGTTAAGGCTAAGTTCACACAGCCGTCGGTTCCCGTCCCGATATTCACCCATTCAAGTAAAATAACGGAACATGAAAAAAACGGGTTACCAACGGGTGCAAACGGATTCCAAACTGGTCTATAACCCTTTTTTTAAACGGTTGAAAACTCCTATATTATATCCGTTTGCACCCGTTTTAATCCGTTAATCCATTAATTCCTGGTTCATGCCACCTCTTCTGAGCATGCTCAGAAGAAAATAGAGGTGAAAAACGGATTGAAATTAACGGGGACAAAAGGGTACATTAAAGGGTAACCCGTTTGTCACCCGTTTCCCATAGACTTCAATGTTAAATTTAAAAGACCCGTTTTTTTTTTGCCGAGCAAAAAAATTGTGCATGGAACGTCTTTTTGCCGTCAAAAATAACGGGTTAGAAACATAACGGGTGCAAACGGGTGATAAAGGACTGTAAAAAAAAATCCCATTGAGATCAATGGGATCCGTTTACAGCCCTTTCCAACCCGTTTGTAAAATGAGCAAACGGGTTGCATAACGGGCATTTTTTGACGGGAGCAGGCGGCTGTGTGAACGAGCCCTAAGAAAGATTTGTCTGAAAAGAATAAAAAAAAAGTTACAGATTCAAAGAATTAACAGATTTATGGGATCATCAAAACATATTCAATTATTTCAAATAGAGTTGTTCATCTCTACCAGCAATACTATGTATAACTATTCTCACTTTGCAATAGTTTCAGACCACAGTGCATGATGGCCGCTAACGTTAGCCTACGGGGAAAGCATGAAATACAGCGTATACAAAGTTGGATATTTCGTCGTGAAATTGCAGGCACATGAAACAATGTACACCTGATATTTTTTTTCCCCACATCCTGTACGGGGCCCCGGCCCTTCCCGTGGGCTGCCGGGGCCCCGTACAGGAGATCGCGGGGGGCCTCACCAGTCGGACCTTCCTCAATCTGAAACGTATCCCCTATCCTTAGGATAGGGGATAAGTTTTTCAGGTCTGTACTACTCCTTTAAGCCTTGTGAACGTAGCCTTAGGGTATAAAAGCAAACCCTACCTCCTCTGGAACTGACAGTGGTTGCCAAACTTATAAAATTACCTTTCAAGTCAAGTGTCAAGAAGGCAGGACTGAGGTGCTCAAGTGCCACAGCCTGCCATGCCTTCTCGTGCACTCCCATCCGCCCCTTAATTGGCATACATTGTCTAAATTGTAAACTGCATTGGAACATTTCTAATGTGATTGAAGATTGATATACACTGTTGCTGTGACTTTAGGTCAGGACACATGCAGATTTAAAAAAACGTACACGTGAAAGGTGGCAACATCAGCCTCAATGTACTATATACGCCAGTGTTTCCCAATCAGGGGGCCTACAGCTGTTGCAAAACTACAACTTCAGGCATGCTGGGAGTGGTAGTTTTGTAACAGCTGGAGGCACCCTGGTTGGGAAACACTGGTGTACACTGAACCCAGAAATATTCTAGATACTGAAAATCTACATGCAAATGTAGCATAACAAAAGCAGGCCAGCAGTCTGCAGCTACAATCACTCCTTTCCTGTTTGTTCTTACACATTTTCCTATGTAAATATATAAATGGTTACTACCTGACTAAATCATGGCTCACTTATGGCCCTGCACGTGCAGAGAAGCCCATATGGCTCTGTACTATGGAGCTGCAGGGATTCCATGTGCTGCCGTATGTCAGAGATATCTCCCATAGAAGCAATGACTAAGGCAGTGGTCCTCAAACTGTGGCCCTCCAGATGTTGCAAAACTACAACTCCCAGCATGCCTGGACAGCCAACGGCTGTCCAGGCATGCTGGGAATTGTAGTTTTGCAACATCTGGAGGGCCACAGTTTGGGGATCACTGGACTAAGGCTAAGTTTCCACTTTTTTTTTTCTGGCAGGTTTTGGAAAACTGTCACTGCAGTTTTTGAGCGAAAGTCAGAAGTGGATCCATAAGGGAGGAGGAGTGTAAGTCCTTCCTTTATATGCAGTGGCAGCCAGAAAAAAAACTTAGTGGAAACTTAGCCTAATGCAGCACACAATGAGCCTGCCATCATTTTTTTTTTTTTTTTTTTTTTGCAAGACCTAAAAAAATAAATAAATAAATAAAAAAAATTAACCTCTATATAAATTTCTCCCAACAAATCTCCCACATGTAAATTCAACCCTGAGGTGTTTTCACATGTGCAATATTTATGCAGTTTTAGAAGTCAAAGCTAAGAGTGAACTAAAGGGATAGTCCAGGGAACTAAACTTATCCCGTATCCACAGGAAAGAGGCAAAGGGGCAATTTATCATTGTATATAGAGCTTTTTTTTTTTTTGTCTATTTTTGAAGGCAAAAATTTGCACAAGAGCTTTTTGTACAAAATCTGAGAGAATTCTTCATAGCCATGTTTACGGTTCAGTTTACCATAGAGCACTTTCTACATTAAAATCAAATTTATTAACTGCGTTTTCTTTTTTTTTTTTTTTACGCAAAACAAATTGCAAAAGCACTTTTCTTGCACAAATATACACCACCACGGAGGGCACGTACTGAAGTGTCAGAAAGCATCTGAGAAAGTGAAATTATTTTGAGACAGTTAGGACTACTATTCCCATCATGGACAGACTGTCCATGGTGGAAGTTCTAGTCCAGGGGCTGAGGGGCAGATCGCAGCAGGTCATTCTCCAAAGACCCGCTGCAATCCGCATTTATAAACTGTACAAGCTGGCGGTACATGCGGCTACACTGCGCTCCCCGCCGACTCCTGTATACAGTTTTCCTAATTCATAATACCTGTCTCCGGGAGACAGGAGCTCTGATTGGTGTATAGCTTTTCACCAATCAGAGCTCTGGTCTCCCAGTGGCGGGGATTATGAATGATGACAGCTGTATATAGTATTGCCCGCTGGTAGCACAGTGAAGCCGCATGTGCCGCCGGCTTTTACAGTTAATAAATGCGTATCGCAGCGGGTCTCTGGAGAATGACCTTGAAACACTCACGTTTCAGAAGACAGGAACTCCGGTGAATGTGGATCCGCTGGACCTGTGTGGCAGATGATTCGGACCATACCAGGGAGCAGAGTCTAAGGTGCCCCTGGTTTTCACCAGAGCCCGCCACAAAGCGGGATGGACTTGCTGCGGCAGGCGGCACCCAGGTTGCTACCCCTGGCACGGCTCGACCACACAGGCAGCTGAGGAGATGCAAGGCACAGGAGGGATAAGGCAGCTAGTAGTCAGGATAGCAGAAGGTCAAGGCAGGTGGCAAAGTAGCGTAGTCAGGACATAGCAGGAGGTCAGTAGGCAGGCAGCAGAAGAACAAGGTCAAGTCACAGATCAAAGGATCAGATACACGGCAAGGCAACTCTCAGGAATGCTTTCCCTCAGGCACAAGGCAACAAAGATCCGGGAGGGAAGTGAGGAGGGTGGAGGAATTTATCAATGAGCCACAGGTGAATTAAACTAATGAGCGCACTGGCCCTTTAAATCTTAAAGCTCCGGCGCTTGCGCGCCCTAGGGTATGGGGACACACGTGCTAGAGCAGAGAGGCAGAGGCTGGGGCAGGAGAAGCACCAGGTGAGTGACGGACTGGGGCTCACATGCAGGCGGGTCCCACGATGCAAGTCCCAGCCCCGCCGGCAGCAGCAGTTAACGGAACCATAACGCGAGCGCATAACGTAACAGACCTGCTACGATCTGCCCCTCGGCCCCTGGACTATAACTCCCATCATGGACAGAGTCTGTTCCATGATGTGAGTAGTTATAGTACCACAGCACTGAAGGATGGCACTTGCACATCCCCCGGCTGTGGGACTTTTAGGACTATTACTCCCATCATAGACAGACTTCATCCATGATGGGAGTTATAGTCTAGGGGCTGAGGTGCAGTTAACAAGCTGGCGGCACATGCGGCTACACTGCGCTCCCCACTGGCTCCAGACTCCTGTGTACGGTGTCATAATTCATAATCCCCGCCGCCAATCAAAGCTCCCGTCTCCCGGCGGGGATTATGAATTATGAGAGCTGTATATAGGAGCCAGTGGGGAGCGCAGTGGAGCCGCCGGCCTGTTAGCTTGCGGATCGCAGCAGGTCTCTGGAGAATAACCTGCTGCGATCTAACCCTCTGCCCTTGGACTACTACTCCCATCATGGAGTCTGTCCATGATGGAAGTAGTAGTCCTAAAAGTCCCGCAGCCGGGGGATGTGCAAGTGCCATCCCTCAGCGCTGTGGTACTACAACTACTCCCATCATGGGACAGACTTTGTAGTAGTCCAAGGGCAGAGGGACAGATTGAAAGGGGGTCTCACTCCTGAGGCCCCCTGCGATCTGTACTGCTCCACCCCCTAGTGAAGACGTTATTAGGGGGCGGAGCTACACAGTCCAGGCCTGACTCTGTTCACATTATGCGTTTTGCATAATGGGAACAGAGCCTTTCTGGCAGTGTGTTCCCAAACAGGGAGACTCCAGCTGTTGCTTAACTACAGCCCCCCATGATGGGAGTTGTAGTTAAGCAACAATTGAAGGCTCCCTGCTTAGGAACAATTGAAGGCTCCCCAGGGGAGAGCACAAAAAAATGTACTAACCCATATCTGTTGTTTTTCTTCTCCTTTCAGATACGTGAATTCAGAGGACTACATCAGATTTGGTGGACTGCGACGATGACCAGTGTTTTTTTTATTTTCAATAAAATGGTTAACGAGGGCTGTGGGAGAGTGTTTTTTTATTAAAAATTTTTTTTTTGCAATGTGTCGTGTTTTTTATAATAGAATTTTCAGGCTTAGTAGCGGAAGCCGTCTTATAGAGGGAATCCGTTACTAAGCTTGGGCTTAGTGTTAGCCCCAAAATCAGCTAGCACTAACCCCCAATTATTACCTCGGTACCCACCGCCACAGGGGTGCCGGGAAGAGCGGTACCAACAGGCCCGGAGTGTCAAAAATGGCACTCTTGGGCCTAGGTGGTAACAGGTTGGTGTTATTTAGGCTGGGAGGGCCAGTAACAATGGTCCTCGCCCACCCTGGTAACTTCAGGCTGTTGCTGCTTGGTTGGTATCTGACTGATACTGAAAATAGGGGGAACCCTATGCATTTTTCTAAAATAAATAAATAAAATAAAATGTGTGGTTCCCCCATTTTTTCGGTATCAGCCAGATACCAACCAATCAGCAACAGCCTGACGTTACCAGGGTGGGTGAGGACCATTGTTACTGGCCCTCCCCAACCTAAATAACATCAGCCTGTTACCGCCTAGGCCCAGGAGCGACATTTTTGACATTCTGGGCCTGTTGGTTTTGGGGGTAATAATTGGGGGTTAGCACTAACTGATTTTGGGGCTAACGCTAAACGTGAGCAGCGGGAAAATACCACAGCTCTGTGAAGTGTGAGGTAGATAAGGAGTGCACGGTACAGCGAGGGGGGCGTTTCTATATTTGCACAAAATTTATCAAAGGACGTGCACAACTTTTGTAAATCTTGAGCAAGAGTGTAAATTAGACAGCAGTGTAACGGGGTAGATCTGTGTCTACAATAGACACCTAATGGTAAATCTCCCCAAAAGTGTCTGATCGCAGGGGTTTAACAGCTGTGCCCCCTGCGATCACCTGCATGGGGCCCTTCCTCCTTACCCATCCTTGATGCGCTCCGCCACCACCTTACTGGATGCTGGCAAGTGACTGCCCTGCTCAGCCATAAACCGGCTGATGCAGGACATCACTGCAACCGGTGATTGGCTGAGCGAGCAGTCACAGCAGTTGGACCCTCGCGATCACTTATCTCCTATCCTGTGTATAGGGGATAAGTTGAGTTCCCCAGACTAACCCTTTAAAAAAAAAAAAGGAAAAAAAACGATGTTATTCCCTCTATGTACTTTATTTTCCTTTATGATCCATTCCAGAAGTTGCCTTCAAAATCTACATCAGAGCTGCTAAAGACTGGACAAGTAAAGACGCCGTTAGGGCCCATACACACTACGGAAATTCTGCGCAGTTATTTCAAGCAGAATTCCACTTTCAGCAGATTCCCTTTGCTTTCATTGGTATTTGGCTACACTATGCACACTGTAATGCCAGGTTCACACTAAGAAATTTCAGATTGGAAAAACAGAGCTAATTTCTTCCAAAATCAACATCACGTCTACCCCCAGGTCGTGTGTGCTATCGCATGTCAGTTCCATTGAAGTTAATGAAGCCAAGTGGTAATACCACACCCAACCTGGGGACAGACGTAGCGCTGCTTTTGGAAGAAACCAGCGCTGTTTTTCTATTCCTGAATAACCCCCTTTAAAAAATTGTACAGTTTTCTGTGTTTTAGCTAAAAATACTGAACAAAAATAGGGCAGGTGAACCCACATTGTTTTTTTGCGTTTTTATTGGATTGCTAAAAAAAAAAGTACAACTTTTATGTGTTACATTTTCCTTTTTACAAATCCCACCCAAATAGAAGCAAAAGTTAGTTAAAGGGGTTATCCAGGAAGAAACTTTTTTTTTATATATCAACTGGCTCCAGAAAGTTAAACCGATTTGTAAATTACTTCTATTAAATCTTAATCCTTTCAGTACTTATGAGCTTCTGAAGTTAAGGTTGTTCTTTTCTGTCTAAGTGCTCTCTGATGACACGTGTCTCGGGAACCGCCCAGTTTAGAAGCAAATCCCCAGAGCAAACCTCTCCTAAACTGGGCGGTTCCTGAGACACTTGTCATCAGAAAGCACTTAGACAGAAAAGAACAACCTTAACTTCAGAAGCTCATAAGTACTGAAAGGATTAAAGGAGTAGTCCGGTGCACACTTTTTTCGTTTTATCCCGTCCGGGCTGCAAAATAAAAGAAAACACACGAGCCCCCGGAGCTCCGGTACAGGTGTTCGGTCCCCGGGCTGTATTCTTCTTACTTCCTGTTAGCCCGGCACGTCACACGGAGCTTCAGCCTATCACCGGCCGCAGTGATGTCCTGCTTCGGCCGGTGATAGGCTGAAGCTCCGTGTGACATGCCTGGCTAACAGGAAGTAAGAAGAATACAGCCCAGGGATCGAACACCTGTACCGGAGCTCCGGGGGCTCGTTGGCAGGTAAGATAAAGTGCGTTTTCTTTTATTTTGCAGCCCGGACGGGATAAAATGAAAAAGTGCGCGCCGGAGTACTCCTTTAAGATTTTTTTTAATAGAAGTAATTTACAAATCTGTTTAACTTTCTGGAGCCATTTGATATATAAAAAAATATTTTTTCCTGGATAACCCCTTTAATTCTTCCCTTTATGTCAACTACAGCTACACTTCTGTGAGGTAAAGTTATGACAGACTTTAACGAGGTTTCCAGGCTAAATTGATTGATTCCTATCCTGAGAATAAGCAATCAATCTCCGACACCCAGTACCCCACACTACACAGAGAATGGACCAGAAGCCATGCTTGGTTCATTGTGTAGTGGTGGCTCTGTGTTACTGCAGTTCAGCTCCCATTCAAATTAAAGGGGTATTCTGGGCAAAAACATTTTATCCTTTATCCAAAGGATAGGGGCTAAGATGTCTGATCGGGGGGGGGGGGGGGGGGGGGATAGTGACTGGGACTGGGGACGTGACGGGATTCATGACATGAATGGAGGGGGCGTGGCGTGACGTCACGTCCCCAGTCCCGGAGGTTTGCGAAAATAGTTAAATACCCCTTTAATTATAGTAACTAGTACTGGGCACTACACAATGAGAAGCACAAGTCTTCCGTCCGCATTCACTGTGTAGTGCAGGGTGCTGTGGGTTTCTCTATGGATGGCTAGTCCTAAGAATAGGCCCGTCAATCAATTCAGCCTGGAAAACCCTTTAAAGAAGGGTTTAAGTTCTGGTGCCTGACAGATCCAAGTAGCAAAACAGATATACATCCAAATACGTACTCTGCAGATGAATATGGAAGTGAGCAGGTATTAGTGCATCAAGCAATGTAAAGTAATAAAGATAAGAATGTGATCCTACTATGATCAAGTGCCCCTAGCTCCGCATTTCCCAACCTTTTCCACCTTGTGTCACCCTACAGAAAATCATTTTTACCATGGGGCAACCCAAACAAATAACAATATACAACAGAATGCTAATACAAAGCAGTACATATATGTTAGATATATAGATTATAGTGCTGTTACATCCACCGACTCACAGGTGACATCTCTGAGGCGTTCACTTTCCCTTTTCTTCTCCATCTGGCCCGGACAGCCATGACTTTTTCCCCAGCCAAAACTCATCTCTGCAATACCTGTCTGAAAACATCTTATGCTTTGCACTTTTCCAGCATTCTTCTTCCCATCTATAGGGCTCCCAAACAGAAAGAATTCCTCCATACCGTAGCTAAGTCCCTCCATTAGGTAGATAAGTTGCTCCAGTAAGTAGTTTTTCCCATTAGACAGGTGCCCCATGTATGTAGCTTCCCTTAGTAAGATGAAATGCCTAATAGGAAGTTTCCCTCAGTATGCTGGTGTCCACTGTAGGTAGTTTGCTTCAGTAGGTACTTTGCTCCCTTTTGAAATAAAATCAAAAAATGCGACACTTGCCCTGATCATCCGGGCCTCTGCATTAAAAACTGCTTCAGGGAGTATCACACTTCGTGAAATTTGCATATTCGCTATGCTCATTCACTTATTTTTCCCCATGCGAAAATTTGCATGGAAGATTTTCATAAAATTTGCATGTGAAAGAAAACAAAAAAAAAACAGACCCACGTGATAGACCCCTTTTCGCATGGAAAATTTGCATAAAAATTTGCATGTGAAAAAAAAAATGGGGTTACAAAATCAGCTGCTATTGGTCGGACGATGGGGGTTTTCACGGGATGCCTGCTGAATGATTTAAGCAGGCTTCCCGGTCCGGTCCCCGCCCAGCAAGCAGTGAGGACCGGAATTCCCACAGGCATACGTGGGTCTGTTTTTTTGGGGGGGTTTTTCACATGCGAATTTTATACGAATTTTCCATGGAAATTTTCGCATGGAAAAAAAAGTGAATGAACATAGTGAATATGCAAATTTCACAAACATAGGATGAATAATCATCAATATATTCGCGAAATATCGCGAATTCGAATATGGTCCCTGCTGCTCATCACTACTTCTGAATATGGAAATACCCCATATGTGGACGTAACATCCTGTGCGGGCAAACTACAGGGCTCAAAAGTCATAGAACTATGTTTGAGGCCTATGGCATAACAGTTACATGCATTCAGCAGAAAATAAAAGAAAGGAACACCCACGTGACCCCATTCCACACAGTACACCCCTTGGGTAAGGTGTATAGGGGGGAACTGGACATTTGGAATGGATGGGTGTTCCCTAAATTTATTTTCCAGGAATGGATGAAGTGTACTATGGGGGGGGAGGGGGATGCAATTTTACTACTGATATGCAAATTATGTTCCCAGAATGATGACCCAGAGCATAGCCAAAAGAAAAAAAAATATGCCCACCCCAAACCCTATGCTCTGAATCATCATTCTGGGAATGTGATGTGTGTGGCCGTCTTTAACCTGTTGCCTCAAATGCGCACCCCGCTCAGGTGGAGAGAGAGCTGTGCATTTGAGGCAACATAAAAAAGTCCCTGATGATAGTGACTCAGTGACCCATGACCCATTTTTGGAAAAAATACCCCCAGAGGTCTAATAATTTTTTTTTTTTATAAAACGTTTTTTTTGGGGCAATTTAGTGGTCTATGGGGTTAAAATTGGGAATGTACTCTGGACTTGGTACATTGGGGTCAAATTATGGAAAATTAAAATGAAAAGGGAAAATTTAGTACTGCATGGAAGTGTGATACTCCCTGAAGCAATCCTTAATGCAGAGGCCCGGATGATCGGGGCAAGTGTCACATTGATAGGTGGTATCCTTCCGAATCCCCCTCCTGTTACACACTCTGCATTTTTTCTGGGATCGTCCCTTCTTTCCAGTGTGTGGGACTTCACCTGGAAAGTGTTGGCCTGGGACGATCCTGGCACCTATTACTTCAGTTCCTTGGGAAGTCCGGCCTGCTCTTTCCCGGTCGCCAAAGATCAGGACCTTTAGGACTTCTTCTTGGATCTGGAGGAATGTCCCTGTGCTGCCAGCGTTCTGGGATAGTACAAAAGAGTTGTACATGGCAACCTGTACCATGTAGACCGCAACTTTCTTGTACCATACCTGTGTTTTTTCGCATGGCGTTGTATGGCTTGAGGACTTGATCAGAAAGATCAACTCCCCCCCATATACTGATTGTAGTCCAGAATACAATCGGGCTTGAGGACCGTTGTTGTGGTAGCTCGCACAGGGACAGGTGAGCTGCCGTTACCATGAATAGTGGTCAGCATAAGGACATCCCTCTTATCCTTATACCTGACCAGCAACAGGTTTTCATGGGCAAGGGCACGGGACTCACCCTTGGACATAGGTGTCTGGATCAAATTTAGAGGGAGTCATCTCTGGTTCTTCTGCGCGGTCCCACAAGCGGACTTGGATCTGGCGGCAAGAGATGTGAAGAGAGGGATGCTGGTATAAAAGTTATCCACGTAAAGGTGGTAACCCTTATCCAGCAATGGGTGCACAAGGTCCCAAAGGATTGTGGGGGGGGGGGCATTCTGGGGTTCAATACGGGAATCTCGGCCCTCATATACTCTAAACTGTTAAGTGTACCCGGAGGTAGTCTCACAAAATAGAGCTTCACGACATACCGCACCCGCTTCGAGGGAATATACAGGCGGAAGATGAGTCTCCTCTTAAAACTGATAAGAGACTCATCTACCGAGAGCTCCTTGAGGGGTACGTAGGCCTCCAAAAATTTGTCCCCAAAGTAATCTATGACTGGCCTTAGGCAGGATCATCGCGGGGGGGGGGGGGGTTTGGACATGCCGCTCTATTAGTGTAATGTAGGCATTTCCGAATGGCCTCAAACCCCTCCTCTGCCAGCTGCTATTGATCGGACGATGGGGGTTTTCACGGGATGCCTGCTGAATAATTTCAGCAGGCATCCCGGTCCGGTCCCCGCCCGGCGAGCAGTGGGGACCGGAATTCCCACAGGCATACAGGTAAGCCATTGGTCCTTAAGTGGTAAAAAAAAGCTCATCTGTTCCCCTTTCCCCCTTACTGCATAGGTCAGAGAGGTCACAGGTCTCCAATGACAGATTTTCTTTAAGCCCCCTGGGGCTATGCTCATATAGTGTGCTATACCTATTAAACACAGCAGAAAACAGGCCAAATACCTAGTAGAGAACTGACAGAAGAAGCAATTCTATGATAGTAAACATGGCAGCAATGTTAATGTAAGACAACTACTTCCTTTTCCAGTATAGGAGGAAAAATTACATTTGGTGCGTAAAACACTGTTTACCAGAGAAAGCCAACACACAAATACTGTACATACAGTCATGGCAATATATGTTGGCACCCCTGAAATTTTTCAAGAAAATTAAGTATTTCTCACAGAAGAGGATTGCAGTAACACATGTTTTGCTATACACATGTTTATTCCCTTTGTGTGTATTGGAAATAAACCAAAAAAAGGGAGGAAAAAAAGCAAATTGGACATAATGTCACCAAACTCCAAAAATGGGCTGGACAAAATTATTGGCACCCTTAACTTAATATTTGGTTGCACACCCTGAAATAACTGAAATCAGTCGCTTCCTATAACCATCAATAAGCATCTTACACCTCTCAGCCGGAATGTTGACTGCAAATGTCGGACGCAAACCCATCTTTCTGACACTGGGCTGTACAGTGTGACCCACGATCCATTTGTAATCCTCAGATTTCATGATGCCTTGCACACATTCAAGGCACCGGCAAAACAACCCCAAATCATCATTGAACCTCCACCATATTTCACTGTAGGTACTGTGTCCTTTTCTTTGCAGGCCTCAGTTTTCGGTAAACAGTAGAATGATGTACTTTATCTTGGTCTCATCTGTCCACAAGACATTTTCCCAGAAGGATTTTGGTTTACTAAAGCTAATTTTGGCAAAATGTAGTCTTTTTTATGTCTCTGTGTCAGCAGTCATTCATTTAAATGTCGACGGACAGTTCGTTCCGACATTGATGCTCCCTGAGCCTGCAGGACAGCTTGAATATCTTTGGAACTTGTTTGGGGCTGCTTATCCACCAACCGGACTATCCTGTGTTGACACCTTTCATAAATTTCTCTCTTCCGTCCACCCCCTGGGAGATTAGCTACAGTGCCATGGGTCGCAAACTTCTTGAGAATGTTGCGCACTGTGGACAAAGGCAAATCTAGATCTCTGGAGATGGACTTGTAACCTTGAGATTGTTGATATTTTTCCACAATTTTGGTTCTCAAGTCCTCAGACAGTTCTCTTCTCCTCTTTCTGTTCATGCTTAGTGTGGCACACACAGACATACAATGCCAAGACTAAGGAGTGATCACTGTTACTTGCCCCAGGTGAGTTTAAAGGAGCCTCACATACTTGAAACAATCTTATTTTTCCACAATTTTGAAAGGGTGCCAATAATTTTGTCCAGCCCATTTTTGGAGTTTGGTGTGACATTATGTCCAATTTGCTTTTTTTCCTCCCTTTTTTGGTTTGGTTCCAATACACACAAAGGGAATAAACATTTGTATAGCAAAACAAGTGTTACTGCAATCCTTTTCTGTGAGAAATACTTCATTTTCTTGAAAAATTTCAGGGGTGCCAACATTTATGGCCATGACTAAGAACGAGCGAATAAAAATAAATAAATAAAAACTGATATAATGAGGGCCAAAGATACAATTAACAAGTGTTTGTGTTCTTGGGGAGAAGTAAGGTCTGTAGTATGCAGCTATGCCAAGACTGTGCAATGTTTTCTCACCTAGCTGTTTTTGCAATGAGATTGTATTACTCATAGGACTTCACGGTGATGAGAATATAAATTCAAGCACATTAAAATGAGGAAGCAAAAGTCATTTAAAAAAAAACTTTTGACATGTAGTACACAAAACACCTCAAAAATTTTCATCATTTGGACGATGAGACGCCCTCCAATTGGTAGATATAGTTGGGTGAAGGATGCTGCTGTGCTCTTCACTCCCTGGCTGGCTCCATTATAAAGAACTCCTCTCCTACAATAACTTGGATCCAGAAGCAAGCCGGGGTATGAAGAGCACAACTGTGTGCTCCTCCTAATTACATCAAACTACTGCAGGGGGTCTCAGCACTAAGACCCAGACACATGTAAACTTTTATCGTGTCTATATGACATGTCAAAAGTATGTTTCACTGACAGTAACACAAAAAGTAGTGTGGTATCATGGTATCCTCATATTAAAATGAACAACAAAATCCCTTTCTAATGTACTTTGTTTAAAAAAAAAAAAGTTTTGTTTATTTGCATTTAAAAAGCTGCCACTAGGTGTCTCCCTACTTGTCCAGAGCACATTTTCCCATATTTTTTTGCACAGACTCCTGCTGGCCTGGTATAAGTCCAAAATCAGGAAATGCTGAGGGGTGGGGGGTTTGTGTGCAACCTTATCCAATCATAGCTCATCTCATACTGAACTGCATGGGCTGTGTGTAGCAGAGTGAGGGAGGAAGTGTTTCACAGGAATAGCAGCAAGTTGAAGGAGAAAATTCAAAATCTTAATTTTTTTACACTCGCATGTTCTTGTAAACCCATTGTCCAGCCAATAGCAGCGCTCCTGGGGGGGGGGGGGGGAGGGGGCTTGTGACAAAATTGTCTTCTCCCCATAGATACAGTGGGTGATAGGGGGTGTATTGTACACCCCCGATCACCTTGTATCTTCGGGTCAGCAAGTACCGTATGAGCCGAATCGCGGCAGATCGTTAGTGTGAATTCACCAACGATCTGCCGCGATCGCCGACATGGGGGGTCTGCTAAACTAAAATATATCAAAAGTTTATTTGATGAGAGGTACCCTTTAAGTACCAGGACGTCAAGGAGTGGGGCATCGCACAGAAGCCCCGCTGTTACCGGCGGGAGACAAGTTCTGCAACACACCCCAGGACCATCTGTGATTGGTCCTGGTCAGCGATCACTGCGATTGGTCCCTGTGGACCAATCAGAGTGTCTCAGCTGACTGGGGGGTGGGGGGGGTATAGAAAAGGTCAGATCCCATGCTCTGCCCGCCACTAGAAGTCCGGGCAGAGAGGGGGAAGATGACCCCAAGAGCTGCGGGGGACAATGGGGCGAGGGACACATACCTGAGGATTGGCGCAGGCAGCAGGGACGGCAGCAGGCAAGTGGAGGAGGCAGCGTCGGCATCAGAGGCACCAGTGAAGGTCGCTGTAAAATGATCTTCACTGCTGCTTCTAGGAGTTTCAAAGCTACAACTCACAGCATACCCAGACAACCTTTGGCTGTCTGAGCATGCTGGGAGTTGTAATTTTGCAACAGCTAGAGGCATAAGGGTTTGGAAACACTGAGTTAAGTAACAAACTCTGAGTTCTGCAACCAGTGTGCCTCCAGCTGTTCCATAACTACAACCCCAAGCATGCACGGACAGCCAAAGGGCATGCTGGAAGTTGTAATAGTATGCCTCCAGCTGTTGCATAACTACAAGTCTCAGCATGCCCTTCTGCTGTCACTGCATGCTGAGAGATGTAGTTTTGCAACAGCTGGAGGTTTGCAAATTTTCCGCTGCAGCTCAAAACTCCCAGCAGGAAACTCGCTGTGAACCCCCGCCCATGCGAATGTACCCTAAAAACACTACACAAAATAAAGGGTAAAACACTACATATACACATTCCCCTACACAGCCCCCCTCCCCAATAAAAATGAAAAGCATCTGGCACGGCACTGTTTCCAAAACGGAGCCTCGGCTGTTACAAAACAACAACTTCCAGTATTTCTGGACAGCCATTGACTGTCAAGGCATGCTGGGAATTCGCAACAGCTGGAGGCACCCTGTTTGGGAATCACTCAAAAAACACCCCACATGTGACCCTATTTTGGAAAACTACACCCCTCACGGAACATAAAAAGGGTATAGTGAGCCTTAAGTACCCACAGGTGTTTGAAGAATTTTAGTTAAAGTTGGACGGTGAAAATAAAAAATGTCTTTCACTAAAATGCTGGTGTTCATAGTTACATAGTTAGTACGGTCGAAAAAAGACATATGTCCATCAAGTTCAACCAGGGAATTAAGGGGTAGGGGTGTGGCGCGATATTGGGGAAGGGATGAGATTTTATATTTCTTCATAAGCATTAATGTTATTTTGTTCCAGGAATGTATCTAATCCTGTTTTAAAGCTGTTAATTGTTCCTGCTGTGACCAGTTCCTGAGGTAGACCGTTCCATAAATTCACAGTCCTCACAGTAAAGAAGGCGTGTCGCCCCTTGAGACTAAACTTTTTCTTCTCCAGACGGAGGGAGTGCCCCCTCGTCCTTTGGGGGGGTTTAACCTGGAACAGTTTTTCTCCATATTTTTTGTATGGGCCATTAATATACTGATATACGTTTATCATATCCCCCCTTAAACGTCTCTTCTCAAGACTAAACAATTGTAACTCCTTTAATCGCTCCTCATAGCTAAGATGTTCCATGCCCCATATTAGTTTAGTCGCGCGTCTCTGCACCCTTTCCAACTCCGCAGTGTCCCTTTTATGGACAGGTGCCCAAACTGAACAGCATATTCCAGGTGAGGCCGTACCAATGATTTTTCATTTGCACAGCCCACTGTTCCAAAAGTTTGTCTAACACCAGTGAGGTGTAAATGCTCACTGCACCCATTATTACATTCTGTGAGGGGTGTAGTTTCCAAAATGGGGTCACGTGTGTGGGGGGGGGGGGGGGGGGGGGGGGACGACTGTTCTGGCACCACGGGGGGCTTTGTAAACACACATGGCCCCCAACTTCCATTCCAAACAAATTCTCTCTCCAAAAACCCAATTGGGCACAAGTAGTTCAATTGTAGTTCAGAGCACTTTACATCCACATATGGGGTATTTCCATACTCAGAAGAGATGGGGTTACACATTTTGGGGGACTTCTTCCTTTTACCCCTTTTAAAAATTCTAAAACTGGGTCTACAAGAACATGTAATGTAAAAAATTGAGATTTTACATTTTCTCCTTCACTTTGCTGCTATTCCTGGGAAACACCTAAAGGGTTAACAAACATTCTGAATATTATTTTGTATACTTTGAGGGGTGCAGTTTTTATAATGGGGTATTTCTACTATGAAGATTCCTCAAATCAACTTCAAAACTGAACTGGTCCCTGAAAAATTCCACTTTTGTGAAAAATTACTGCTGAACTTTGAAGCCCTCTGATGTCTTCCAAAAGTAAAAACATGTCAACTTTATGATGCAAACATAAAGTAGACATATTGTATTTGTGAATCAATATATCATTTTTTGGAATGTCTATTTTCCTTACAAGCAGAGAGCTTCAAAGTTAGAAAATTGCAAAATGTAAAAAATTTTCATGAAATTTGGGAATTTTTCACCAAGAAATGATGCAAGTATCGACAAAAATTAACCACTATGTTAAAGTAGAATATGTCACGAAAAAACTGTTTCAGAATCAAAATCATAAGTAAAAGCATCCCAGAGTTATTAATGCTTAAAGTGACAGTGGTCAGATGTGCAAAAAACGCTCTGATCCTTAAAGGGGTAGTCCAGTGGTGAACAACTTATCCCATATCCTAAGGATAGGGAATAAGTTGCAGATCGCGGGGGTCCGACCGCTGGGGCCCCCCGCGATCTCCTGTACGGAGCCCCGACAGCCCGCGCTAAGGGGGCTTGTCGACCACCGAACGAAGCGGCGGCCGACACGCTCCCTCAATACTCTATGGCAGAGCCGGAGCGCTGCCTTTGGCAATCCCTGGCTCTGCCATAGCGATGTATTGAGGGGGCGTCGGCCGCCGCTTCATGCGGAGGTCGACACCCGCTATCTGGCCGGAGAGCCTGGCCCCCTGTACAGAGAGATCGCGGGGGGGCCCCAGCGGTCGGACCCCCTGCGATCTCAAACTTATCCCCTATCCTTAGGATAGGAGATAAGTATTTCACCACTGAACTACCCCTTTAAAGGGGTACTCCGCTGCCCTGTGTCGGAAGCTCCGCTCCCCAGCGTCCGGAAGTTTATTGTTCCGGACGCTGTGTGCGGGCTTCAGGGCCGCCCCCTCGTGACGTCACGCCCACCCCCTCAACGAAAGTCTATGGGAAGGGGGCGTGACGGCCATCGCGCTCCCCTTCCCATAGGCTTTCGCTGAGGGGGCGGGCGTGACATTACGAAGGGGGCGGGCAGTGGAGTACCCCTTTAAAGGTCAAAATGGGCTTGGTCCTTAACGGGTTAATACTCACATACTGGTTTTCAACCATATAATGGAACTTTTAACACTCTTTACCATAGAAAAAGGAGGGCTTTTGTTATTCACATGCTGCTGGAGAAATATGGATGTGTTGGTGAAACATCTGCCTGAAACAAGCAAAAGGCCTGAGCTACATAATCTAAGACAGTGGTCTTCAACCTGCGGACCTCCAGATGTTGCAAAACTACAACTCCCAGCATGCCTGGACAGCCAACGGCTGTCCGGGCATGCTGGGAGTTGTAGTTTTGCAACATCTGGAGGTCCGCAGGTTGAAGACCACTGATCTAGGACACCAGGTGACCTCATAGTAGCCCAAATCTGACGTCTCCACAGACATCAAATATTGATCAGACACACAATCCGGGGACCAAGGTTCGATAAACTAAAGCACGTTTATTATGTTTGATTTGTACCAGTCTTAAGGCTGAAGTATGAGCACCATTCCAAGAATGAGACAGGCTCTCCATAACTACTTTCCCAGCAGGAGGTTTTAATCGGCAGTAAACATGACGTCTCGTAACTAGCGCCTGAAGGCCGGCATCAAACAGAATAAAATCCGCCAGCGACCCACGTGCACATCTGTACAAGTAACGTCCCAGTGAAGGACCAGGCACCTCAGTCCGAGGGATTAGATGCGGATTTCATAGACATACAGGGAGGATGTAACCTACTTAGTAAAATTAATTTAAAAGTGCAGCTAAATATAAAACCACTGTATGCGTCACATCGCAGCAGTCAGAGGAAGAGGTCTTCATACTTTCATGTGAGGAGAGGGAAATGGAGTAAGGTGACTTGTCTGCAACGCAGTTCAGAATCAGGCAACAATTTGATTTTCGTTAACCCTGGAGTCAGAGGTTGGGCGCAGTGTCCTAGTGCAGGGGGTCCGGCTCTATTCCAGATTACTTCCCACATGTCCAGCCCTTCCTCTTACCCACCAGGACACCGGTTTGTATGGACACTTTGGTTTCTCTGTAGGCTGAGGTTTAGATAAATGGCCACATGTGATCTGAGGGAGAACACTGGGTCTCACTCTGTATCCCACAGACAATAGAACCATCGCTCATTTGGGGTTGGGGGCATAATAAAAAACCCTTCTATACAAAAGAAGCAATATTGTGCAATTTAGTAAATTGATCATATTTTTCAAAGGTGCATGAATTGATTACATTGTAGAATTTTAAGGGATTATGCGGTAGTGACAGCCGGGGAGAATGGAAAAGTATATTGTGGAGGAGCCTTGAAAAGGGGAAATATACCCTCTGGCTACATTGGCTATTATTTTGGGAGTTGAGAGGTTAAAGGGGTTATCCAGGAAAAAACTATATTATATTATATATATATATATATATATATATATATATATATATATATATATATATTTTTTTTTTTTTTTTTTTTTTTTTGAGCTGCTGAAGTTAAGGTTGTTCTTTTCTGTCTAAGTGCTCTCTGATGACACCTGTCTCGGGAACTGCCCAGTTTAGAAGCAAATCCCCATAGCAAACCTCTTTTAAACTGGGCGATTCCCGAGACACGTGTCATCAGAGATTACTTAGACAGAAAAGAACAACCTTAACTTCAGAAGATCAGAAGTACTGAAAGGATTAAGATTTTCTAATAGAAGTAATTTACAAATCTGTTTAACTTTCTGGAGCCAGATGAGATATATATATGTATAAATAATATGTGTGTGTGTATATATATATGTTTTTTCTGGATAACCCCTTTAACCTAATTTAACTTTAACTGGAGCCAGATGATTGAATATATATATATTATATATATATATATATATAAATATTATGTGTGTGTGTGTGTATGTTTTTTTCCTGGATAACCCCTTTAATTTACGGTAGATTTTAGGCTAAAAAAAATAAAATAAATGTAAAAAAAATAATAATAGGGTGTGAGCTGTTCAATGTCCCGCCTCCCTTTATTACCTAATAATCCCTTTAATCTACACAACGCCCCCTTGAGGTTGACAGTACTGGCTCAAAATATACAGGAGACATAGAACAAGCAGCTCGGTGTACTCTTCAGCTTCACACAAGTACTGGCGATTCAGAAATCAGGAAGCTGACGGGAGTATAAGGCCCACACACAGGCAGCTGAGGAACTCCCAATAAAAGGCTGGCAGCTTCATCTGTCTACATTCCATCTTTCAATGCCACAATGAGACCTTAGTCTAGGTCTGGGCATGAAGGTGTTAGTCACTGTTGTGCCAGTTCTCCATCTGGCTGTGCGGTAGCTTGGTAAGGCTGCTCCTCTATCATCTCACTGTCAGGAGATTCTGAACGGTGCTGAGGCTTTCTATGTTCACTTGGGGATTCCTCCGTGTCTTCATTCACAGCCGTCTTAGAGGCGATTGTGCCAATATCCTTAACCTCTTGACGGACATGACAGGAAGATCCCACAGCCTGTGGCCTGGGCATGTCGGGTGTGCTATCTACTCCTTCATCTGCATGTATACTCTCTTCTGAGTAAGCAGGAGGAAGGAGTTCTTGTGGTCTAGAAGTGGCACCTAAACAGTCCGCAAGCGTTACCATGCTCTCTGCAGGCACTTGTGTCTGGATTAACATGGACTGACGCAGATCTGGAGATTTAAAAAAAAAATAAAAAAATACAAAAAATAAATTCACTTCAATAAATACAAATAAAAGGCACACATTTCATTTTATATATGGTACAGAAGAGGTGTATGTACACTCACCGCTCAATATAGGTCACGGGAAGCAGGATCTCAGCGTGGACGCATATAGGTAGCGCTCGGAGGCAACACCGGCAGTTTCGCATGTGAGTGCGTGCTTCTTCCGGCCTCAAGAGGCCGGAAGAAGCACGCACTCACGTGCGAAACTGCCGGCGTTGCCTCAGATCGCTACCTATATGCGTCCACGCTGAGATCCAGCTTCCCGTGACCCGGAACGCAGTGACTAGAGATGAGCGGACTTACAGTAAATTCGATTCGTCACGAACTTCTCGGCTCGGCAGTTGATGACTTTTCCTGCATAAATTAGCTCAGCTTTCCGGTGCTCCCGTGGGCTGGAAACAGTCCTAGGAGACTCTTTCCTAGGACTGTATCCATCTTTTCCAGCCCACCGGAGCACCTGAAAGCTGAACTCATTTATGCAGGAAAAGTCATCAACTGCCGAGCCGAGAAGTTTGTGACGAACCGAATTTACTGTAAGTTCGCTCATCTCTAGCAGTGACCTATATTGAATGGTGAGTGCACATACACATCTTCTGTACCATATTTATTGATACTTCATCTGTAGTATATGCACCCCGCAGGAGGTACTCCTATAAGTCGCCGAGGTTGAGCGGCGCATTCCATGCAGGTGAAGTTGCCGTTTAGTGTGCCCTCCCCTTTCTCTCTTGCATATTAGTTACACGTCTCCTATTATTTTGCTATGGACATCCATCTACAAAACGACATCCACAAGTAATATCCAGCAAAGCTGGGATCGAGGACTCCTTTGTAAGACCCTTATCAGCCAGTCTGGGTAGGTGAAACGAATACATTTACATTTTTTATTTTTTGCTGAACAACATTTAGGGTTCTGGGGAAGATGGATGACAGCTCTTCTGCACAACTTAAAAAGGGATAAAACAAGTCATCCATACACCTTACAGAAAAGTCAATCAAACACGCCAATTTCAGCAAGACAGGCTGGCTATCTAGCGTGTTTGGGGGTCTTCTAAGCTTTCTTTCAAAAGTGGTGCCTGGCAGTAGCTTTCTTTCCTCCCCCCCCCCCATTATAAATACATGTACAATCAGAATGAGTATGGGGGTGATTTTCTGCTAGCCCCAGATAAAAGGGACAGAGAGTTTGTGGCAAGTACAGAAGATGTCCAGGGCTAAGAAACGTATCCCCTGCTAGAGCACATTTTATGCCCAGCACATCAGCTGGTCGAAACATGCCCCCCCCCCTCCATTCATCTCACTTAAATGTCGCACACAGCAGCACTGCTGGGGACCCGTATGGGAGATCGGGGGGTCCTAGCAATCAGACCTCCGCGATCAGCCATTTACCCCCTATTGTGCGAATAGGGGATACATTTCTTATCACTGGACATCTTTAAAGGTTGTTTATAAGATGTCAGGTCGCCGGGGTCCCGCTGCTGGGGACCCCCGGGATCTCGGCTGCGGCACCTCGCTATCATTACTGCACAGAGCAAACTCTGTGCAGGGGCCGGAACATAGTGATGTCAGGGCTCCGCCCCTCATGACATCATGGCCCGCCCCCTTAATGCAAGTCTATGGGAGGGGGTGTGATAGCCACCACGACCCCTCCCATAGACTTGCATTGAGGGGGCGGACTGCTACATCACGAGGGGGCGGAGCCGTGACGTAATTACGCATGGAGCAAGTCCGCTCTGTGCAGTAATGATAGCGGTGTGCCGCAGCGGGACCCCGGCGATCTGACATCTAGGGGCGGAGTACTCCTTTAAGGATTATGCAGCTAGAATACCTGCGAAAATGTATTCCACAGTATACTGAAAGGCTTTCATATAGCAAACACAAAGGGGGAGATTTATCAAAACCTGCGCAAAGGAAAAGTTGCCCCATTGCAACCAATCAGATCGCTGCTTTCATTTTACAGAGGCCTTGTTAAAAATGAAAGAAGCGATCTGATTGGTTGCTATGGGCAACTGGTCACCTTTTCCTCTGGACAGGTTTTAATAAATCTCCCCCAAAGTGACTATGTCTGGTCTGATTCCTGAGCGAATACATTTTGTAGATAGTAGACTATTCAAACAAAACGTATGCGTTTGGGAAGCAATCTGAACAGGTTTTATTTTAACCTGAGACAAGAACAGACTCTTACTCTCTTTGCGTTGCTTTTCTGCCTTCCTTTTGCAGACCTGGGCTCGGAGTTCATTTACTTCTGACTGGTGAGCTTCTACAACCCTCTCGCTGTTTTCTACCTCTTCACAGATTGCCTGTAAAAGAAAGTATAGTGTAAGTTTTACTGCATTTCATCCTCCTTATTTTTCCTGATGATATCTCCTTACCTGAACCTTTTCCTGTAACGCATTATAAACCTGATAAATTAATCGGATGTCCTTCATTACACCATCTTTGTCAAAAAAATTGGTACTACAATGAGAAAACAAAAAAGACTGATGGTCAGTAGGATATACTGGACCTCTACTACTATATTTAACACCCTAAGTCCCAGAAGCACCTTCCCTGCGTTAAAGGGACATGTCCTATGTCAGTAGTTCTAGGCTGTGGATAGCAGCCCTAATAAAAAGGACATGTCACTAAGCCAGTGTTTCCCAACCAGTGTGACTCCATCTGTTGCAAAACTACAAATCCTAGCATGCCCGGACAGCCTTTGGCTGTCCGGGCAAGCTGGGAGTGTAGTTTTGCAACAGCTGGAGGCACACTGGTTGGGAAACACTGCACTAAGCAAGCCGAAATTCAGAAGTGTGAATGGGAGTGTGAAATCCCATAGAAGTCTATGGGCTTTAATTTGAAGCAGAATTCCGCAAGCAGAAATTCTGCCGTGTGAATAGACCCTTACGCTTTAAAAAGGAGTAGTCTTAAAAGGGTACTCCGGCCCTAAGACATCTTATCCCCTATCCAAAGGATAGGGGATAAGATGTCTGACCGCGGGGGTCCCGCCACTGGGGACCCCCACAATCTTGCATTCGGCACCCACCTCTTTGAGCTGCACGCCACGCTGCCAGCTTACAAACTGCCGGGTGCCGACCACGGGGGGCCGGAGTACCGTGACGTCACAACTCCGCCTCCATGTGATATCACGCCCCACCCCCGCTATGCATGTCTATGGGAAGACGGCTCAAAGAGGTGGGTGCCGAATGCAAGATTGTGGGGGTCCTTAGCGGCGGTACCCCCGCAGTCAGACATCTTATCCCCTATCCCCATCTTATCCCCTATCCTTTGGGGAGTACCCCTTTAAATTAGATACATGCTTCTCTTTTAGTCACAGAAACAGCGCCACTCTACAAGGCTGTGTCAGACACTGTGGCTCAACCCCATTTAGCCTAAAATAAATGAGCTGCAATGATAGACAAAGCTGAGGGTGACAATTCTGAAAAATAGGCTTTACATTCGAACCTGTAAAACATTTGGAAAAAAATTAGAATCAAATTACAGAACTCCAGTGATTTTTACATGTATTTTAGAACTATATAAAAAATGTAGATAAAGCCAAAATCTTAGGAGAATAATAAGAGCGGAAAAGTATAAAAAAAGTTATTACAAAGATTAATATTTATTCCCTTTTAAGTACAAATACAAGCATAAGCTGGAAAAAAAACTGCAATTAACAACTGCGCTTTTTACCAGCATAAGTCACCTATTTTTATTTAATTTTTTTAAATTATATTTTTATTTTCCATTTGCAAAAAATACATATTATAAAAACATCTCTATACACCATCATCTTTGCACAATACTCTTTTTAGCCCACCCCAACCATCCCCCCCCACCCCACACACGACAGAAGGAGAAGAAAAAATAAATATAATCTCCTTTAATCTTATCCCCAGTGTCCCCATATTCCCTGCCATATCTTTTTGGCTTCAAATGTTTTGATTCTCATATCTTTTAACTTAGCATAAGTCACCTTAATTTGACCACTAGGTGGCGCTGTTGTCAAATGCTGCAGTTATAGGCTCCAACCTGTGGCGCTACAGCTGTTGCAAGACTACAACACCCTTCAAGTCCTGAGGGCAGATGGGAGTAAATGTTCTGCAACAGCTGGATAAACACGGGTTGGGAAGCAGTGCAGTAGAGAATACGGTGCAGCAGCTGAAACGGTCACTACTACTTAGTCACTCCATTGAAGTGCCAACCATTCTTCATTTTCAATGACTCTACAATGTATGTACTTACCCATGTTCTTTGATCACTTTGGCATAATTCTGTGAGGTGTTTGGCACCGACGTCACTTTATATTCCTGTTGACTGGTTGTGCCCAGGTTTGGGATTGTTAGAGACACTCTCTGATTATACCTTGGGGAAAATAAAGGAATCCGGAAATAGGATTTTAGTGCATAAAATGTGGTGACATTAAAAAGGTGTGACTGCTTTACTGCCAAGTCCATGATGATATGGTGGTTATTATTATAGCAATCAGTGTAAGCAAAATACAGAAGAAGTTTGGAAGTTGCCAAGAAGGTTCAACATAAACTATACAAACTGCAGCAAATGACTCCTGTCTCAGTATATATAATTTAAAGAGGCACTGTCATTGTTAAAAACTTTTCATATATTGCAGGACTCCTATGACATTTCACAATTTACACCTGTTAAAAAAAATTACATTTTCACCTGAAATTCAAGCTCAAATTAGCCACCACTAGGGGTCGCCTGTCTTTTAGCCTGACAGATTTGTCTAGATTTTACAGCATACTGGATACCGGCCGTAAAGCATACCGGTATCCAGTATAGGAGATTTCTATTGTGTATACAAAACTACAGATAAAGGATGTGTGGACATGCTGGGAGCTGTAGTTTTACAACAGCTGGAGGCAACACTGCTCTAACACAGTTATTTACAAACACTGCAGCTTCAGTTGTTACTAAACTACAACTCCCAGCATGCTGAAATAGTCAGCTTTCTCGGACTCCTGAATGACAAAGAAGTTGATCAGACATTCAGGAGTCTGTGAAAGATGAATGACACACATAGTGACAGCTATGCTGATTAGCATCCAGCTTTACTAGGAGAAGATAAAACAGATAGAACATGTATTCATAAAAATGTTGTACTTTTATCTAAAAAATCCTTGCACTAATTTTATAAAGATCTATTCTTATATTTATACATTTTATCCCGTTATAAATTCACCATAATGCCTTCCGATTACTGCAGGAAAGCTCCAAGCATCTTCCTCTGACACATGACACAGCATAAAACCAGAGAGGAAAGGGTTACAGAGTAGAGAGTACTGATTGGCTGACTGCCCAGGCTTGCTCCTGTGAGGGAGACAGACTGACACGCCCCCTCCAGCCTGCACAATGAAAAAGTAACTCACCAGCAGATAAATGCTTATATCTCTGGATATATAGGTCCGAGACACATAAAAATTATATGCACATGATCAGGATTGGGTCCTGAGTAACATAGCTCTTTTTTTTTTGCACTATGATAGGTACACTGTAAGTCACCTTTGGCAGAGCATTCTTATAGTCTATACTATTTTTCTAATTTTTTATTTGGTTGACACTGCCATACGAGAGCTTGTTTTTTGCAGGACAAGTAATTTTTATAGGCATCATTTTGGGTTCAAGTAACGTCTTGTTCTTTTATAAATTTTTAAAGGCAGTGAAATATTGGTATAATTCCTGTATGGCTGTATTGTAGCACATACATGGTAGGCCAGGGAGCCTTCGGATTTAAGCCAACCAGCACCCAGACATTGTGTACGCTGGCTGCCAATAGGGGTCACAGAATCATACAAATTCATTAAATGCTGCAGTCAGGATTTGATTGTGGGAAGTGATGGGTTAAACTGGCCTTCAGGAGACCAGTGCCGTGCTTCTAAACCGCCAGCGTAAAAAGTATCAGCTCTGCCAAAGTACCCTTGCTGGTCTCCATATAAATGGTCATTAAAGGGGTACTCCATCGAAAAAATAAATTTAAATCAACTGGTGCCAGAAAGTTAAACAGATTTGTATATTACTTCTATTAAAAAAATCTTAATCCTTCCAGTACTTATCAGCAGCTGTTATGATCCACAGGAAGTTCTTTTCTTTTAGAATTTCCTTTCTGCCTGACCACAGTGCTCTCTGCTGACACCTCTGTCCATTTTAGGAACTGTCCAGAGTAGGAGCAAATCCCCATTGAAACCTCTCCTGCTCTGGACAGTTCCTACAATGGACAGAGGTGTCAGCATAGAGCACCGTGGTCAGGCAGAAAGGAAATTCAAAAAGAAAAGAACTTCCTGTGGATCATAACAGCAGCTGATAAGTACTGGAAGGTTTAAAGGGGTACTCCGCCCCTGGCATCTTATCCCCTGTCCAAAGGATAGGGGATAAGATGTCAGATCGCCGCGGTCCCGCTGCTGGGGACCCCGGGGATCGCCGCTGCGGCACTCCGCCATCATTGCTGCACAGAGCGAGTTCGTTCTGTGCGTAATGACGGGCGATACAGGGGCCGGAGCAGCGTGACATCATGGCCCGTCCCCTTAATGCAAGTCTATGGCAGGGGGCGTGATGACCGCCACGCCCCCTCTCATAGACTTGTATTGACGGGGGCGGGCCGTGAAGTCACAAGGGGCGGAGCCGTGACGTAACGATGCTCCGGACCCTATATTGTCCGTCTGCACAGTAATGATAGCGAGGTGCTGCAGCAGCGATCCCCGGGGTCCCCAGCATCGGGACCGCGGCGATCTGACATCTTATCCCCTATCCTTTGGATAGGGGATAAGATGTCTAGGGGCGGAGTACCCCTTTAAGATTTTTTTTTTTTTTTTTTTTAAATAGAAGTCATTTACAAATCTGTTTAATTTTCTGGCACCAGTTCATAAAAAAAAAATAAAAAAAAAGTTTTCCCCTTTAAGCAGTTAAAAATCAATATGACAAGTGCACCAGCTTGTGGTAAAGCTGCATGTATGGTTCTGTGCACATGTGTTGCAGCCCAATTTAAATAGCCATCAGCACCTTCTATCTTATAGTACAGTGTTTCCCAACCAGTGTGCCTCCAGCTGTTGCAAAACTACAACTCCCAGCATGCCCGGACAGCCAAAGGCTGTCCGGGCATGCTGGGAGTTGTAGTTTTGCAACAGCTGGAGGCACACTGATTGGGAAACACTTCTAGTATAACCTCCCTGTTCCCTTCATGATGGAGGCCTTATCTGCATCAGATGATCTAATAAATAACAAGCATTACATACTGAATGTCCAAAGAAATACTTTTTTGGTTATGTAGTAATAGCCTCAAATTTCCTTAAAATTAGAGCTAGAGACTTTAAGCTTATATGGAATATAAATGACACCCACCTGCGATTAGGCCTGAAGAGCACATATTCCAAGGCATGAGTGGAAGTGTTGGCAGTAGAAATGAAGCTGATGAGCAGGAAGACGAGGTCAGGAACACCAAGAAGGCGAGTTAACTGCTTGTGCAAAATATGTTCTCTATACGACATCTGCTGTTGGGTGTTTCTTCGAAACTTGTACCAACCAATCACGTTCTGCAAATCACAAAGGACCATTCAAGTTACATAACGCAGACCAAGCCAAAAAGAAGCTGTCTGCTGCCCATATGCTTGGTTGTTATGCGCAACAAAGATAGTATTTTTATAAAGGGGCACTCCGGTGGAAAACATTTTTTTTTATTTTTAAAACAACTGGTGCCAGAAAGTTAAACAGATTTGTAAATTACTTCTATTTAAAAAAAATGTTTAAAATTCTTCCAGTACTCTTCAGCTGCTCTTCTGATCCACAGGATGTTCTTTCCTTTCTGAAATGCCTTTCTGTCTGACCACATTGCTCTCTGCTGACACCTCTGTCCATTTTAGGAACTGTCCAGAGAAGGAGAGATTTGCTATGGGGATTTGCTTCTACTCTGGACAGTTCCTAAAATGGACAGAGGCGTCAGCAGAGAGCACTGTGGTCAGGCACAAAGGAAATTCAAAAAGAAAAGAACTTCCTGTGGATCATAACAGCCGCTGATAAGTACTGGAAGGATTAAGATTTTTTTTTTTAATAGAAGTAATTTACAAATCATTTTGACTTTCTGGCACCAGTTGATTAAAAAAAAAAAATAATAATAACAACAATAATAATAATAATAGTTTTCCAGTGGAGTACCCCTTTAAGTCAGTTTATAAATCTGTCCCAATAAGCAACATAACCGAGTCATGTGTATGACTGCAATATCCATAGTTTATCACAGTCTAACACACTTTGCTATTTAAAGGGATAATCTACTACCAGTACCCCCATCAATGGGCCGTAGCACTCCAGCCTTTCACGTTTACTGTTGCTCAAACATGCATCGCCATTAGAGATGAGCGAACTTACAGTAAATTCGATTCATCACGAACTTCTCGGCTCGGCAGTTGATGACTTTTCCTGCATAAATTAGTTCAGCTTTCAGGTGCTCTCGTGGGCTGGAAAAGGTGGATACAGTCCTAGGAGACTCTTTCCTAGGACTGTATCCACCTTTTCCAGCCCACCGGAGCACCTGAAAGCTGAACTAATTTACGCAGGATAAGTCATCAACTGCCGAGCCGAGAAGTTCGTGACGAATCGAATTTACTGTAAGTTCGCTCATCTCTAATCGCCATACTCAGCACAAAGTACTGCAGCGCTGTCCGCTTCACTTGAGATAAAATAAACATTGAAGGGGCTCACACAAGTGCTATGGCCCCTTCCTACAACTGATCAGTGTGGGTGCTGGGAGTCAGAAATCCACTGATCCGAAATCTGATGGCTCATTCTTAGGATAGGACATACGTTTTATATGGCTGGATAAACTGTTAAAGGGGTTATCCAGGAAAAAAAAATTTTTATATATCAACTGGCTCCAGAAAGTTAAACAGATTTGTAAATTAAAGAGGCACTCCGGTGGAAAAAAAGTTTTCTTCAAATCAACTGGTGCAAGAAAGTTAAACAGGTTTGTAGATCACTTTTATTTAAAAATCTTAACCCTTCTAGTACTTATCAGCTTCTATATACTACAGAGAAATTTGTGAAGTTCTTTCCAACCTGACAACAGTGCTCTCTACTGACACCTCTGTCCGTGTCAGGAACTGTCCAGGCGGAGAGGTTTTCTATGGGGATATGATTCTACTCTGGACAGTTCTGACACGGACAGAGGTGTCAGTAGAGAGCACTTTTGTCAGACTGGAAAGAAAATCACACATTTCTCTGTTTTATACAGCAGCTAATAAGTACTGGAAGGATTAAGATTTTTTTTTTTTAATAGAAGTAATTTACAACTGTTTAACTTTCAGGCACCAGTTGATTTGAAAACATTTGTTTTCTACTTCTTTCCACCAGAGTTCCCCAGAGTCTATAAAAAAAAAAATCTTAATCCTTACAGTACTTATGAGCTGCTGAAGTTGAGTTGTTCTTTTCTGTCTAAGTGCTCTCTGATGATACCTGTCTCGGGAACTGTCCAGAGTAGGAGCAAATTCCCATAGCAAACTTCTTCTATTCTGTGCAGTTCCCAAGACAGACAGATGTCAGCAGAGAGCACTGTTGCCAGACAGAAAAGAACAACTCAACTTCAGCAGGTGATAATTATTGGAAGCAATAAGATTTTTTAATAGAAGTAATTTACAAATCTGTTTACATTTCTGGAGCCAGTTGATATCTAAAAAAATTTTTTTCCCCTGGAATACCCCTTTAAATATTGTTTAGCACAGTGGTCTCAAACTGTGGCCCTCCAGATGTTGCAAAACTTCATCTCCCAGCGTGCCCGGACAGCCGTTGGCTGTCCGGGCACGCTGGGAGTTGAAGTTTTGCAACATCTGGAGGGCCACAGTTTGAGACCACTGCTTTAGCACATACATTTAAATACACGAAAACGTTACTGAGAAAACAAAAAGAGGACCCTACTTTCCGTCTGTCCTTGAGAATACGATTAAAACTTTCTTCGTTGATAGTGCCCGCATAATCATAAAAGCTGTGAGGAGAAAAAAAAAAAAGAAACATCTAAAAACACAATAGAAAACAAGATAATGTATTGATGAAACAGTCAAAAGGCCTTATGGGTCTATTCACACGTACAGGATCCTGCGCAGATTTTCTGCGCAGGATTTTCTGCAGCAGATTTATAATGTAAACTGACTGACTTGAAATCCTGCGTATCAAATCTGCGCAGAATACTGTACATGGGAATTGACCCCATAACTGTAATTTTACATTTATCGTGTGAGCTATAAGTATTTTTCTAATTTCCTGACAGGTCTAAATATCAGAGAATTTAACCACTTCAAGGAGATTTCTGGGATTGTAAAAACATTTAGTCAGGTAGGAACCAACCTAAGAAAAAATAAATAAAAATAAAAAAATTCTGTGTCATCCAATGCAATATGAACTAAATGGCAAGTCCACTGCTTAAAGGGGTACTCCCCTGGAAAAACTTTTATTTTAATTTTTTTTTTTAAATCAACTAGTGCCAGAAAGTTAAACAGATTTGTAAATTACTTCTATTAAAAAAATCTTAATCCTTCCAGTACTTAGCTGCTGTATGATCCACAGGAAGTTCTTTTCTTTTTGAATTTCCTTTCTGTCTGACACCTCTGTCCAGAGCAGGCGCAAGTCCCCATAGCAAACCTATCCTGCTCTGGACAGTTCCTGACATGGACAGAGGCGTCAGCAGAGAGCACTGTGCTCAGACAGAAAGGAAAATCAAAGAACTTCCTTTGGATCATACAGCAGCTGATAAGTACTGGAAGGATTAAGATTTTTAAATAGAAGTAATTTACAAATCTGTTTAACTTTCTGGTACCAGTTGATTTAAAAAAATAATAATTTCCAGGGGAGTACCCCTTTAAATAGCAGTGGGCATGGCAAGCAGCAGATCATACATTGTACGCAGTGTCTTGTAGATTTTGCCAAAATGTGGTACCACATGCCAACTATAATACAGGAATATGCTTGGAGTATGAAAATTATTTTGTTGCTGGCTTCCTGCTCAGGGTCCTAAATGAGTTATACCTAAGATGGCCATATGCCTTAAAAGGGGTACTCTGTGCCTAGACATCTTATCCCCTATCCAAAGGAAAAGGAATAAGATGTCTGATCGTGGGGGTCCCGCAGCTGGGACCCCCGCAATCTCTGCAGCACACAGCGTTTAAATGAACACTGGGTGCCGGCAGCAGAGGTAGTGATGTCACAACTATGACCCCTCGTGATGTCACACCACACCCCCTCAATGCAAGTTTATGGGAGGGGGTGTGGCAGTAGCCTGCTCCAAGCGTTCGGAACAAAAGTCGGTAATTATTCACTGGTAATGTTGTTTCCCCTTCGCCATGACGGCACCACCTTAGAGAGGGACTCTGCCCCTAGGGACAGGAAACCTGAGAATAAAAAGAAGAGCCCTCCTCTCCAGCCCCTCAGTGAATTTCCAAGACCAGAAGAGCCTTCTTAAAAGGGGTACTCCACTGGAAAACAACCGTATTTTCCGCCCTATAGGACGCACCGCCATATAAGACGCACCCAATTTTAAAGGTGCAAAATCTAGAAAAAAAAAAAAAAAAAGATTCTGAACCCAACAGTGATCTTCTACCTGCGGACCTCCAAATGCTGCAAAACTACAACTCCCAGCATGCCCGGACAGCCGTTGGCTGTCCGGGCATGCTGGGAGTTGTAGTTTTGCAACATCTGGAGGTCAGCAGGTTGAAGACCACTGGTATAGGAGGTAATAAGTGTCCCCGCCGCTCTGGACCCGTCACCGCTGCCCTGGATGTCGCTCCATTGCTGTTGCCGCGTCCCCA
Source organism: Hyla sarda (assembly GCF_029499605.1). Lineage (NCBI taxonomy): Eukaryota > Metazoa > Chordata > Amphibia > Anura > Hylidae > Hyla > Hyla sarda. The sequence continues at coordinate 54,841,294 of NC_079195.1, forward strand.
TGGTGTTCCCGACGCTCCGGACATCATCTTCCCCGGGATCGACGCTCTCCGCCGCCGTCATCACGTCGCTACGCACGCCACTCCTATTGGATGACGGGACGACGTCAAAGGAGATCGCCAGCCATGCAGGGGATCCCGGCACGGAGCAGACACCGAGGAGGCAGGTAAGGTCCCTCCCGGTGTCCTGTAAGCTGTTCGGGACGCCGCGATTTCCCTGTGCCAGTCCCGAACAGCCCGGCTGAGCCGGGTTAGTGTCTCTTTCGCTTCAGACGCGGCGGTCAGCTTTGATCGCCGTGTCTGAAGGGTTAATACAGGGAGTCACCGCGATCGCTGATGTCCTGTACTAGCCGGGGGTCCCGGCCGTTGATGGCCGCAGGGACCGCCGCGATAGGTGTGTATTCGCCGTATAAGACGCACTAACTTTCCCCCCCAGAGTTTTAGGGGAAGAAAAAGTGGGTCTTATATGGCGAAAAATACGGTATATATATTTTTTAAATAAATTGGTGCCAGAAAGTTAAACAGATTTGTCAATTGCTTCTATTAAAAAAATCTTAATCCATCCCGTACCTATCAGCTGCCATATGATCCACAGGAAGTTGTTTTCTTTTTGAATTTCCTTTCTGTCTGACCACAGTGCTCTCTGCTGACACCTCTGTCCATTTTAGGACCTGTCCAAAGCAGGAGAGATTTTCTATGGGGATTTACTCCTACTCTGGACAGTTCCTAAAATGGACAGAGGTGTCAGCAGAGAGCACTGTGGTCAGGCAGAAAGGAAATTCAAAAAGAAAACAACTTCCTGTGGATCATATGGCAGCTGATAAGTACTGGAAGGATTAAGATTTTTTTTAATAGAAGTAATTTACAAATCTGTTTAACTTTCTGGCACCAGTTGATTTAAAAAATGTTTTTCCCAGTGGAGTACCCCTTTAAATGAGCATATAAGGGAATGCTGCACAACAATTAGTAGAGGTAGTTGGCAGGTCTCTTCATTGAAAATACTTCATCGCACATATAGGGTACCTGCACGCCTCCACGTCATTTATCCACTGGTATGTCCATTATGCTTTCGGGGGTGTGGGGTTAATGGTACCATGTATCACACCTGGTGGGGTTGCCCGGTGGTTGCCGCATTGTGGAGACAAATCTTGGATCTACTTACTACGATATTGGAGGTCAGCGTTCCCCGTACCCCTGCATTCTGCCTTTTGAGTCATAAACCAGCGAGCATGCGCTTTCAAGTATTTAAACTTTCTCAATATATTTTAATGGCGACCAGAATACATATTGCAGCACATTGCAGGCGACCTGTCTTGACCTTCTCCCTGGTACTGGATAGAATCAATTCTATTATGCTCAATGAGAAACTAGCTGCCATTAGAGAGGACCAGGTGGATAGATTTGGTGCAGTTTGGGACCCGCGGCTCAATTCCTCCTATTGTCCTGACTAGAGATGAGCGAACTTACAGTAAATTTGATTCCTCACGAACGTCTCGGCTCGGCAGTTGATGATTTTTCCAGCAAAAATTAGTCCAGCTTTCCGGTGCTCCGGTGGGCTGGAAAAGGTGGATACAGTCCTAGGAAAGAGTCTCCTAGGACTGTATCCACCTTTTCCAGCCCACCGGAGCACCTGAAAGCTTAACTAATTTATGCAGGAAAAGTCATCAACTGCCGAGCCATCTTGGATGACTCCTAAAAAGGGCTTTTTCTTTGCCGGGACCAGAGAGGACTTTGACCAATTTATTATCCACCCCAATTTCTGCAGAATTTTTAGGGTATGATCTAAAAAAAAAAAATGTTTAATTCCTCTTCCGTCTGGAGTAAGTTGTCCAGATAAGGAACGATCCACTGTGGAGGTAGCCTGAGGGCTTACCTCTCCTTCCACGGCAGCTCTGGCGCTCAGAATGATAAAGCGTGGCAGGACCAGGCTTTATCAATCGAGCGCAGAGCACACAGATCAATGGTTTTATGAAACCACATTGATCTGTATGAGGAATCAAATGATTCCTCCTAAAAGTCCCTTAAGGGGACTAAAAGTGAATAAAAAGAAAGTTTAAAAAAAGTTTATAAGCAAACACATTAACCCCTTCCTTATTAAAAGTTTAAATCACCCCCCCCCCTTTTCCCAAATTCCATATAAAAAATATATACACATAATAAAAACATATGTGGTATCACAGTGTGTGAAAATGTCCGAACTATAAAAATATATCCTGAATTAAACCTCAGTCAATGGCGTATGCACAAAAATATTCCAAAGTTCAAAATAGCGTATTTTTGGTCACTTTTTATACCATATAAAAAAGGAATAAAAAGCGATAAAAAAATGGTACTGATTAAAACTTCAGATCACGGCGCCAAAAAAATGAGCCCCGTACGTGGAAAAATAAATGTATAGGGGTCAGAAGAGGACAATTCTAGAGAAAGACCATTCTTTATAGTGTTTAGTACCCAGGAGAGGTTTGAAATCTGCTCCCACTCTGAAAAGAACTTTCTCAGCCTGCCGCCGACTCTAACCACCCCGTCACTGCTGACCTGGTTTCTTAGCTATAGAGGACGGCTGATTAAACAGGTATCCTTTAGATTTCTTGGGAACTCGCCATCTAGAGGGTTCCCCAGATTTGTGGGTCTGACCTCTGGATTTTCTATTAGAGAAATATTAGGTCTGAAGGGAGGGAAAATAGGGAAGTTTTTCTTCCGGTCACCGGCCTTCTCTAAGATTTCTGATAGAGGGGGAACGAACAGATTACCCTCACAAGGCAGGGCACATAGCTTATTTTTGGCACTAACCTCCCCTGACCAATATTTTAACCAGAGGGCCATGTGACCAGAGTTGGACATTGCTACAGATCTGGCAGACAGCATTAAAGCATCAGAAGAGGAGTCTGCCAAAAATGCTGCAGATTTTTTGATTAATGGGACAGAGAACAACAATTGGTCATGAGGGACATTATTTTGAATGTCCATAGACAACTGGTCAATCCAGATTAGCATAGATCTAGCTACCCAGGAGGCTGCGACATTCGGTTTAACCCCTTAAGGACCCGGGGTTTTTCCGTTTTTGCATTTTAGTTTTTTCCTTCTTACCTTTAAAAAAATCTCAATAACTCAATTTTTCACCTAAAAATCCATATGATAGCTTATTTTTTGCGCCACCAAATCTACTTTGTAATGACGTCAGTCGTTTTACCCAAAAATCTACGGCGAAACGGAAAAAAAAAATCATTGTGAGACAAAAATTGAAAAAAAATGTTTTCGGGGCTTCCGTTCCTACATGGTACATTTTTCGGTAAAAATGACAACTTATCTTTATTCTGTAGGTCCATGTGATTAAAATGATACCCTACTTATATAGGTTGGGTATTGTCGTACTTCTGGAAAAAATCATAACTACATGCAGGAAAATTTATATGTTTAAAATTGTCATCTTCTGACCCCTATAACTTTTTTTATTATCCCATGTACAGGGCGGTACGAGGGCTCATTTTTTGCGCCTTTATCTGAAGTTTTTAGTGGTACCGTTTATGCATTGATAGGACTTATTGATCGCTTTTTTCATGACATAAATAGTGATCAAAAATGCACTATTTTGGACTTGGGAATTTTTTTGAGCGCACGCCATTGACCGTGCGGTTTAATTAACGATATATTTTTATAATTGGGACATTTCCGCACACGGCGATACCACGTTTATTTTTAATTTACACATTTTTTTTTTATGGGAAAAGGGGGGTGATTCAAACTTTTATTAGGGAAGGGGTTAAATGATCTTTATTCACTTTTTTTTTCGCCGTGTTATAGCTCCCATAGGGACCTATAACACTGCACACACTGATCTTTTACATTGATCACTGGCTTCTCATAGGAAACCAGTGATCGATGATTCTGCCGCATGACTGCTCATGCCTGGATCTCAGACACTGAGCAGTCATTCGGCGATCGGACAGCGAGGAGGCAGGTAGGGACCCTCCTGCTGTCCTGTAAGCTGTTCGGGATGCTGCGATTTCACCGCGGCTATCCTGAACAGCTCCCTGAGCTCACCGGCAGGGTTTCACTTTCATTTTAGACGCGGCGTTCAACTTTGAACGCCGCGTCTAAAGGGTTAATAGTGTGCGGCACCACGATCAATGCCGTGCGCTATTAGCCACGGGTCCCGGCCGTTGTTAGAGGCCGGGCCCGACCCGCTATGACGCGTGGCCACGCGTTATAGATCGGGAGCGGACTCAGGACGTACAGGTACGCCCTGGGTCCTTAACAGGTTAAAGAAAGCCGTAGCAGCTTCCCATGAATGCTTCAAAAAAGAATCAGATTTTTTGTCCATAGGATCCTTTAGAAGGCCAAGATCCTCCATTGGAAGTGCTCCTTTCCTAGATAGTTTAGATATAGAGGCATCAATTTTTGGAACCTTCTCCCAGGAAACTAGATCTGTGTCAAACGGGTATTTTCTCTTGAATGCCATTGGTAAAAAAAAAAAAAAGACTTTATCTGGATTACCGCATTCTTTTTTTAATTAGATCAGTAATGCTTCTATGTACTTGGAAAACTCGCTTTTTTGGCTCCAAACCCTCAAACATGATATCCTGTACAGATTTGACCTGTTTGAGGTCCTCAATATTCATGGCATGTCTTATGCTTTTGATAAGGCTTTCCGTGTCTTCTGCTAGAAAAAAAGATCTCCCAGATGTAGAATCTTCTGAAGATGAGGAACCGCAGAACCCAGGATAATTCCCTCTTCTTCTGAGCCTGCACCGGGCAAAGCATCACTCACAGGAGCGTCAGGAGCAGGTGCAGAGGTATTCATAGACTTTAAAAGAATTTTAAATCTCTTTTCTTATCTCTTGCATTGAGGATGGCAGAGCTGGCACCTCAGTAGAAAAAACTTTAACTACACAGGAAGAACAAGTCTGTTTGTCATATCCCTGTGGCAGCTTAGCCTTACATGCATTATATTCTGCATGCTTGGATTTTTTTTGTAGATTTATTTGTAGTAACATCACCCTGCAAAATAGAAATAAACCAGACTAAGCATATGAACCCCAAAAAGGAAGGAATAGGTGGTTTTTGCAGGTACTGAGGACGGGGACTTTGCTGTAACTTCAGCCGACTCCCGTCGTGGTTCACGATGAGATGAGTTTTCCACTTGCCGATACTTCTTAGCTGGCTGGGACCACAAAGAGACGGCTACCATGCACAGAGGCCTCCTAAATACTATTCAGGAGGCGCTTCCGTACCGCTGCGCCAGCATCCGATGTCAGATCTGCCCAGCACCGTCACGGTCATGCGTCCCTCTGTCAAACAAGACGTAGCTCGCGCGGAGGCACAGGCACTATCAGCTGTTCCTCCGCTTTCTGTTCCGGCCTGACGCGCATGCGCCGGCAATCAGTGCTCCCCAACTGAAGGCCGCAACAAGTAAGTGGCTGTAGACTCCACAACCTCATGGCAGACTGTAGCAATAGAGCGCTGATCACACAGATCAATGTAATGCTTATACTTTACATTGATCTATATAAGCCAGTGTTTCCCAACCAGGGAGCCTCCAGCTGTTGCAAAACTAAAACTCCCTGCATGCTGGGAGTTGTAGTTTTGCAACAGCTGGAGGCACCCTGGTTGGGAAACACTTATATAAGCAAACAAACAATTAAAAAGTGTAAAAAGAAAAATGTTGCAGGTTTTTGCAGGTACCGAGGACGGGGTCTTTGCTGAAACTTCAGATGATTCCCGTCGTGATTCCTCTTTGTTAGAGCTCACGATGAGATGAGTTTTCCACTTGCAGATACTTCTTAGGGTGGGTTCACACCACGATTTTGCAATACGGTTTCGGTATACAGTTGGAAAAAATAAATAAAATAAAAAAGTATGCAACCGTACAGAAAACCAGGCCCATAGACTTCCCATTCAAAACTGTATGCACCATAATATATACGGTTGTGTCCGTTTTTCAAACCATACGGTTTTTTTTACTTTTTTTTAGCCGGACAGAAAACTGTGGTCTACCATGGTTTTTGGTCCGGGTGAAAAACTGTATTAAACCGTATACGTTTTTTTGTGTTTTTTTTTTTTTTGTAACATTGGAGTCAATGGGAACCGTATGTGCGTCCGGTTCCATCCGGTTTTTGACTTACACAGTTTTTTTTCTTTGAATTTCAGTCAAACAAGTGAAACTTTATTTATAATGGAGTGAAAAGTTAAAAACGTATACAGTTTTTTCTTAAAAAACGGATGCAACTGGACATCATTTTTCAAACTGAATACAGATAAAAACTGGTACACACATTTTGATACAGTTTAGTCCGGTTTTGAGGAATTCGTTTAAAAAAAAAAAATAAAAAACCTGATACAGAACCGTATTGCAAAAACGTGGTTTGAACCCACCCTTAGCTGGCTGGGATCACAAAGAGACCACTACCATGCACAGAGGTCTCCTAAATACTATTCAGGAAGCGCTTCCGTACCGCTACGCTGGCGTCCGATGTCAGATCCAGGTCCCGATCACCTGACCCCTCCGACGTCAGATCAGCCCAGCAGCGTCACAGCCCTGCGTCCCTGTCAAACAAGACGTAGCGAGGTGCGTGCGCGGAGGAACAGGAACTACCAGCTGTTTCTTCGCTCTCTGTTCCGGCCTGACGCGCATGCGCCGGCAACCAGTGCTCCCCACCTGAAGGCCGCAACAAGTAAGTGGCTACAGTCTCCACAACCTCACCACACCAGGGAGGTAAGCAGGGGAAAGGAGAAAAACCGAAACTACGTGGAAATTACGCTCCCACCCCCAGCTTCTTCCCCTACCTGAGACAGGGACTCCCACTCAATCAGGCTTCCATAGGGACAGGAAACACACTGCGGCTGGAGAGGAGGGCTGCTCTTGTTATTCTCAGGTGGTGCCGTACTGGCGAAGGTGAAATGTTCTGAACGATGGGGCAGCGGAGTACCCCTTTAATTAAGCATATAGAAAAGGGGCTGTCTCTACTGAGACATACGGGTCAGTGTGACATTTACTGTTTTGCTGAATTGAATATTTAACCTTTGTCTAATTTGTAAGCACAGAAACTGCTACCAGGATACATTATATACCCACATCCTGGTCACCCACGTGGTGTCACTCACACAGGCGAGACGGATTTAATGTCTTTTAGCTAACAGAAGTGTTGCCCACTGGCAACCTGAGACTCCAGAATGTAAATAAGCCTAGAGAGATCTCCTATCATGTAACAGCATAACCCCCAGCAAACCTGGTCTATAAAATAACAAAGCAAATCTGAATAATTTAAGAAACATTTGGAGGAAACCTACCTGAAAAGATTTGTACATGGTTCATGCCTATGGATCTCTGTAAAAGTAAAAATGGAGCTAAAATAGAGTTTACACATGACACGGAGTATACAGAAACAGGCAAAACATTACAAGGCTATTCCGAGATTGAAAGTTATCTCCAAGACACAGGGATAGGACATAACTAGCTGATCGGTAGAGGTCGGATGGCTGCGACCGCGACATTACAAGAATGGAGGTCAGCTGTTCCCTGGGTAAATGGGGCAGCAGTTTGCATGCCTGCCACCCTGCCTGTTCACTATGACAGGGCTCTACAAATCCCAGGTGCCAGGCCATCATGGCGACTGAATTTGTGTCAGCCCTTTCTACTGATACATTTATGATATTGGTTATGTGAGGGAGTATGATACGTGCCACAGAGCCAGGCCCGCAACAAACCCCGCAGGTAACTGAGAAAACTCCAATGTCCGTCGCTTAACTGTTTAAATTCCACAATCGCTGCATTTATGGCAGACTGTAGCAATAGAGTGCTGATCTCATAGATCAATGTAATGCCTATACTTTACATTGATCTATATAAGCCAGTGTTTCCCAACCAGGGAGCCTCCAGCTGTTGCAAAACTACAACTCCCAGCATGCTCGGAAACCTTTGGCTGTGCGGGTATGCTGGGAGTTGTAGTTTTGCAACAGCTGGAGGCTCCCTGGATGGGAAACACTGAAATAAGCAAACAATTTAAAAATGTAAGAAGAAAATCATAAAAAAAGTAAAGAAAATATGTTAAAAATTTTTGGTAAGGCCGTGTGGAATAAACATTTTTGGTAAGGCCGTGTGGAATTGTCCAAACTATTATGACTAGAGATGAGCGAACTTACAGTAAATTCGATTCGTCACAAACTTCTCGGCTCGGCAGTTGATGACTTATCCTGCATAAATTAGTTCAGCTTTCCGGTGCTCCGGTGGGCTGGAAAAGGTGGATACAGTCCTAGGAAAGAGTCTCCTAGGAATGTATCCACCTTTTCCAGCCCATCGGAGCACCGGAAAGCTGAACTAATTTATGCAGGAAGTTATCAACTGCCGAGCCGAGAAGTTCGTGACGAATCGAATTTACTGTAAGTTCACTCATCTCTAATTATGACTTTCCTGATATTTAATATCCCTTTACGTTGTTGACCCTGCATGGTCAACGGCCTACAACAAATGACAAAATTGCTGATTTTAAATAACATAAATGAATAAGAAAATATACTTCTATATAAAAATCTTAATCCTTCCAGTACTTATCAGCTGCAGTATACTCCAGATGAAGTTGTGTAGTTCTTTCCAGTCTGTCCACAGTGCTCTCTGCTGCCATCTCTGTCCATGTCATGAACTGTCCAGAGCTAAGCAAATCTCCATAGCAAACCTCTCCTGCTCCAGACAGTTCCTGACACGGACAGAGGTGTCAGCAGAGAGCACTGTGGACAAGACAAAAAATAAATTAAAAAAGAAAAGAATTTCTTCTGTGGCATACAGCTGCTAAAAAGTACTGGAAGGGTAAAGATTTTTTTTTTAACAGAAGTCATTTAAAAATCTGTTTAACTTTCTGGCACCAGTTCATATAAAAAATAAATGTTTTCCACCGGAGTACCCCTTTAAGGTAGAGGAAGACGCACAAGACGACTCACCTATAACTTGTAATAGTTCTGTGTTACTAATCTGAGAATCACTGATCGAGAACGACTCTTCTTGTCTCACTTCACCTAGTAAGAAGCCCTCCTGCAAAGCGAAAAAAATATATAGTAAATGGCATATAAACTTCTATTTATTCCCAGCCCAAGATGAAAATCAAGGAATCAATCACTAAATGAAGATCAAAGGTCTTAACATCCCCTTGTATTTTCCTGTACAGCAGTGATCCCGGCCACCAGCTATACTGGGAATTGCAGCCAACCCCACTGACTAGAATAGGAGCAGTTATGTTGTGGCCTTATGCAGGGACAACATGGGAGGGGACAGAATATATCAGTAAGTTACTTTATTATAGACGGGTTGTTTCTTTAGCTGGACAAGCCCTTTAACACTAATAGTTCAGAACGAGAAATGGTTCAGGATGACGAGAGAAGAACAGTCATGTGACAGGGGGATGACCTGTATAATGGTTCATCTCTTGTCTGCTTAGAGCCGTGTATCCAACCTTCAGCTCTCCTGCAAGACTACAACTCACAGCATGACCTGACAGACACACACACACACACACACGTTCCCACAGTGATGTCACACACACACACGTTCCTATAATGATGTCACACACACACACACACACGTTCCCACAGTGATGTCACACACACACACGTTCCCACAGTGATGTCACACACGTTCCTATAAAGATGTCACACACACACGTTCCCATAATGATGTCACACACACACACGTTCCTATAAAGATGTCACACACACACACACACACACACACGTTCCTATAATGATGTCACACACACACACATTCCTATAAAGATGTCACACACACACACACACGTTCCCATGATGTCACACACACACACGTTCCTGTAATGATGTCACACACACACACACACACGTTCCTATAAAGATGTCACACACACACACACGTTCCCATGATGTCACACACACACACGTTCCTGTAATGATGTCACACACACACACACACGTTCCTATAATGATGTCACACACACACAAACGTTCCTATAATGATGTCACACACACACACACACGTTCCTATAATGATGTCACACACACACGTTCCTATAATGATGTCACACAAACACACGTTCCCAGTGATGTCACACACACACACGTTCCTATAATGATGTCACACACACACGTTCCTATAATGATGTCACACACACACGTTCCTATAATCATGTCACACACACACACGTTCCTATAATGATGTCACACACACACGTTCCTATAATCATGTCACACACACACACGTTCCTATAAAGATGTCACACACACACACACACGTTCCCATGATGTCACACACACACACGTTCCTGTAATGATGTCACACATACACACACACGTTCCTATAATGATGTCACACACACACAAACGTTCCTATAATGATGTCACACACACACACACACGTTCCTATAATGATGTCACACACACACGTTCCTATAATGATGTCACACAAACACACGTTCCCAGTGATGTCACACACACACACGTTCCTATAATGATGTCACACACACACACGTTCCTATAATGATGTCACACACACACGTTCCTATAATCATGTCACACACACACACGTTCCTATAATGATGTCACACACACACACGTTCCTATAATCATGTCACACACACACACAGACGTTCCTATAGTGATGTCACACACACACGTTCCTATAATGATGTCACACACACACACACACAGACACAGACGTTCCTATAATGATGTCACACACACACACGTTCCTATAATGATGTCACACACACACACAGACGTTCCTATAGTGATGTCACACACACACACACACGTTCCTATAATGATGTCACACACACACACACACACACACGTTCCTATAGTGATGTCACACACACAGACGTTCCTATAATGATGTCACACACACACGTTCCTGTAATGATGTCACACACACACACGTTCCTGTAATGATGTCACACACACACACACGTTCCTGTAATGATGTCACACACACACACGTTCCTATAATGATGTCACACACAGACGCACGTTCCTATAATGATGTCACACACAGACGCACGTTCCTATAATGATGTCACACACACACGTTCCCATAATGATGTCACACACACACGTTCCCAGTGATGTCACACACACACACACACACGTTCCTATAATGATGTCACACACACACGTTCCTATAATGATGTCACACACACACGTTCCTATAATGATGTCACACACACACACGTTCCTATAATGATGTCACACACACACACGTTCCTATAATGGTCACACACACACACACGTTCCTATAATGATGTCACACACACACACGTTCCTATAATGATGTCACACACACACACACGTTCCTATAATGATGTCACACACACACACACACACAAACGTTCCTATAATGATGTCACACACACAGACGTTCCTATAATGATGTCACACACAGACGTTCCTATAATGATGTCACACACACACGTTCCTATAGTGATGTCACACACAGACGTTCCTATAATGATGTCACACACAGACGTTCCTATAATGATGTCACACACAGACGTTCCTATAATGATGTCACACACACACGTTCCTATAATGATGTCACACACACACGTTCCTATAATGATGTCACACACACACGTTCCTATAATGATGTCACACACACACGTTCCTATAATGATGTCACACACACACGTTCCTATAATGATGTCACACACACACGTTCCTATAATGATGTCACACACACACGTTCCTATAATGATGTCACACACACACGTTCCTATAATGATGTCACACACACACGTTCCTATAATGATGTCACACACAGACGCACGTTCCTATAATGATGTCACACAGACGCACGTTCCTATAATGATGTCACACACAGACGCACGTTCCTATAATGATGTCACACAGACGCACGTTCCCATAATGATGTCACACACACACACACGTTCCTATAATGATGTCACACACACACACACGTTCCTATAATGATGTCACACACACAGACACACGTTCCTATAATGATGTCACACACAGACACACGTTCCTATAATGATGTCACACACAGACGCACGTTCCTATAGTGATGTCACACACACGTTCCTATAATGAAGTCACACGTTCCCACAGTGATGTCACACACACACACACACACACACACACGTTCCTATAATGATGTCACACACACAGACACACGTTCCTATAATGATGTCACACACAGACACACGTTCCTATAATGATGTCACACACAGACGCACGTTCCTATAGTGATGTCACACACACGTTCCTATAATGAAGTCACACGTTCCCACAGTGATGTCACACACACACACACACACACACACGTTCCTATAATGATGTCACACACACACACACGTTCCTATAATGATGTCACACGTTCCCATAGTGATGTCACACGTTCCCATAGTGATGTCACACGTCCACCCCATGAGGTCACATGTCTGTCCCTCCTCTCTATGACTCAGGGCCCCGCACCGTGCAGTCGCCGCCGCTGTAGTGAAGCTGCCCCTGATGACAGCCCGGACAGCCGCCCCGCTCCCTGTCATCTCCCGGAGCAGTCACAGCTCCACACCCGGGTACTTCCTCCCCGCTGCCGGTCACCTTCCCCCCGCTCCTCCCTCCACACACCGGGCCCCGGCGCTCGCCTCCTCGGGCCCCATGCCACTTACGTGATCCGAGTTGCTATTTGCGCTGTGATAACACAAGGAACTAAACGTATAACCCGAAATGGAAGCCGCCATGATGGTGAACCCGCTCCCTCCCACAACGCGACGTGCCGCCGCCCTGACATGACGTCACACGCACGGCACTCCGGGGAATTCTGGGAATTGTAGTCTGCTAAATTAACTTTTTTTTTTCTTACATCCTGCAGTGCTGGGACTGTAGGAGTATTAACCCCTAGCAGTGTTTTCCAACCAGGGTGCTCACAGCTGTTGCAAAACTACAACTCCCAGCATGCCCGGACAGCCTTTGGCTGTCCGGGCATGCTGGGAGTTGTAGTTTGGCAACAGCTGGAGGCACACTGGTTGGGAAACACTGCTCTAGGGGACTTTTATAAGCAATCAGATTGCTTATACTGAACAAATGCTGTGCTATTGCATTCCACTGCTCTGTGAGATCAGCGCTTTCCGTATAAAGTGTGCCCAAGGTAGACTCTAATAGTAGATAGCCAAGTATCCAGTACAGACACCTTCAGAAGGATGCAATGATTGCATTTAAGAGGTTAATGTCAGACATTTGCGCAATCGTTGATGTTGGCCATTGACTGCGAGTGTGGGCTGTTAATAGCAGCGGTCACTCACCATCTATAATGCAAATGCAGCTTCTGCACAATGCAACATTACGTGTAAGCCGTTAGGAATTAAAGGGGTACTCTGGGGACAAGGCCGGTGATTGGCTGAGCGGCCGTCACTTACCCACTTTCTCCAGGGACGAGTATGGGCTATGATTGACCAGAGAAGTAAAGAAAAGGAAGTCCATGTATGTGTTGTGCTTGCAAATGGCTCAGATGTGGTCCCAACCCCTGAAAGGGAGGGAATGAGGAGGAGAGGACACTCAGGGGGCTCAATAACTTCATTAAGAATACTAAATGACCTTGTCACCACTCTGACTCTGAAACTATTGGTAGAATGCAGGCTCGGATCAGGAATAGTAAGTATTATTATCATTAGTGTCAACCGCACTTCAAGCGTGTACCAACAGCTTAGTGCGGGCGATACTGATGACAGATTCCCTTTAACCGGTGACAAATGGCAGCATGGGGACTCCGTTTACATCCATAGAGGCTGTACTGAGAAGAGATAGGGCTAGGAGAAGATATGGCGCAACAAAAGGTGAGTATATTTACATTGAAGGATAGGTCCAGTAGACCTTTAAAGGGTACCTTTCATCAAAAAAACTTTTGACATATTATAGATTAATGTATGCAGAATAACTTTCCAATTACACGTCGTTAAAAAAAAAAAAATGCTTCTTTCTATTTAATTTTTCACTTTGAAAAAATGACCACTAGAGGTCTCCCTACAAGTCCCGGCCGCAAGCCCGTTTTATAGATTTCAGACTCATGCTGGAGTCCTAAATCTCAGACTGCAGCCGGGACACAGACAAGCTCAGCCGGCAGCTCTGAATCTTCTCTCTGTTTACAGCTGCATGTGCAGAGAGAAGAAAGATCGGAGCTCAGATAGGCTGGGTTCACATCACGTTTTTACCAATACGGGACCACATACGGCTGGGGGGAGTTAAAACCTTGCGCTCCCGTAATTGACCACGGTTTGAGGTCTGGTGGAAAACCGCATACGGGGCTAAAATGAGCCGACCGGAGTCAGCGTTTCACTCCGGTAGGCACATTAAAAAGAATTACATACGGGCGGCATATGGCAGGGATACGGGTGCACAAGGTTTTAGCTCCCCCCCCCCCACCCGTATGCGGTCCCAAATTGGTAAAAATGTGATGTGAACCCAGCCATAGTAAAATGAATGAGGGCATGCAGTAAGGCGGAGTCAGAGGTATGCCCTGCTGGGCTATGAGCACAGTGCTGGCTCCTGCCTGTCTGATTGACAGGCAGGCAGGGAGCAGTGCTGAGCTTGTCTGTGTCCCGGCTGCAGTCTGGGATTTAGGACTCCGGTATGAGTCTGAAATCTATATAAAGGGCTTGCAGCCAGGACTGGTAGGGAGACCTCTAGTGGTCATTTTTTCAAAGTGGAAAATTAAATAGAAAGAAGCATATTTTTTAATAACATGCAATTGGAAAGTTATTCTGCATACATTAATCTATAATATATCAAACGTTTTTTGATGAAAGGTACCCTTTAAGGGTTGTGTTAAGCACAATTGATGAGATTGGTTACAATGGGCAACTGGTCAAGTTTTCCTCTGAACAGGTTTTGATTAAACCCAAATTATATTGAATGCTATAAGGGTCTCTCATGGAGAGGTGTGAACATCAGCTCAGGTGAACAGTGCCCACCATACTGGGGGTTAATGCCAAACAGTAGAGGAGTGAGGATGGCAGCATGGCTCCAATCACTGATCAGAAACGTCCACATTGAATCACCTATATTACTCTGAGGAAGAAGAAACTTAAAAACCATAGGGTCAGATTTATCAAAAGTGTTTAAAAGAAAAACTATGTTACCCATAGCAACCCGTCAGAGCTTAGCGTTTATTTTACAAAGTACAGGGTGAGCCATTTATATGGATACACCTTAATAAAATAGGAATGGTTGGTGATATTAACTTCCTGTTTGTGGCACATTAGTATATGTGAGGGGGGAAACTTTTCAAGATGGGTGGTGACCATGGCGGCCATTTTGAAGTCGGCCATTTTGAATCCAACTTTTGTTTTTTCAATAGGAAGACAAATCAAACTTTTGGGGAATTTCACAAGAAAAACAATGATGTGCTTGGTTTTAATGTAACTTTATTCTTTCATGAATTATTTGCAAGTTTCTGACCACTTATAAAATGTGTCCAATGTGCTGCCCATTGTGTTGGATTGTCAATGCAACCCTCTTCTCCCACTCTTCACACACGGATAGCAACACCGCAGGAGAAATGCTAGCACAGGCTTCCAGTATCCGTATACACTGCTATATACTACTATATACACCGCAGGAGAAATGCTAGCACAGGCTTCCAGTATCCGTATACGCTGCTATATACTACTATATACACCGCAGGAGAAATGCTAGCACAGGCTTCCAGTATCCGTATACGCTGCTATATACTACTATATACACCGCAGGAGAAATGCTAGCACAGGCTTCCAGTATCCTTATACACTGCTATATACTACTATATACACCGCTGGAGAAATGCTAGCACAGGCTTCCAGTATCCGTATACACTGCTATACACTACTATATACACCGCAGGAGAAATGCTAGCACAGGCTTCCAGTATCCGTATACACTGCTATATACTACTATATACACCGCAGGAGAAATGCTAGCACAGGCTTCCAGTATCCGTAGTTTCAGGTGCTGCACATCTCGTATCTTCACAGCATAGACAATTGCCTTCAGATGACCCCAAAGATAAAAGTCTAAGGGGGACCTTGGGGGCCATTCAACTGGCCCACGACCACCAATCCACTTTCCAGGAAACTGTTCATCTAGGAATGCTCGGACCTGACACCCATAATGTGGTGGTCACCATCTTGCTGGAAAAACTCAGGGAACGTGCCAGGTCTGAGCATTCCTAGATGAACAGTTTCCTGGAAAGTAGATTGGTCGTCGTGGGCCAGTTGAATGGCCCCCAAGGTCTCCCGATCTGACCCCCTTAGACTTTAATCTTTGGGGTCATCTGAAGACAATTGTCTATGCTGTGAAGATACGAGATGTGCAGCAACTGAAACTACGGATACTGGAAGCCTGTGCTAGCATTTCTCCTGCGGTGTATATAGTAGTATATAGCAGCGTATACGGATACTGGAAGCCTGTGCTAGAATTTCTCCTGCGGTGTATATAGTAGTATATAGCAGCGTATACGGATACTGGAAGCCTGTGCTAGCATTTCTCCTGCGGTGTATATAGTAGTATATAGCAGCGTATACGGATACTGGAAGCCTGTGCTAGCATTTCTCCTGCGGTGTATATAGTAGTATATAGCAGCGTATACGGATACTGGAAGCCTGTGCTAGCATTTCTCCTGCGGTGTATATAGTAGTATATAGCAGTGTATACGGATACTGGAAGCCTGTGCTAGCATTTCTCCTGCAGTGTATATAGTAGTATATAGCAGTATATAGAGAAGAGGGTTGCATTGACAGTCCAACACAATGGGCAGCACATTGAACACATTTTATAAGTGGTCAGAAACTTGTAAATAACGGGTAAAGAATAAAGTTATGTTAAAACCAAGCACATCATTGTTTTTCTTGTGAAATTCCCAATAAGTCTGATGTGTCACATGACCCTCTTCCTATTGAAAAAACAAAATTGGATTCAAAATGTCCGCCTTCAAAATGGCCGCCATGGTCACCACCCATCTTGAAAAGTTTCCCCCCTCACATATACTAATGTGCCACAAACAGGAAGATAATATCACCAACTATTCCCATTTTATTAAGGTGTATCCATATAAATGGCCCACCCTGTACTTTTCCTTTACAGACTTTTGATAAATGAAGCCCTTTATGTCTCAAAGAGCCTCAGGGTTTAGTTGAGGAATTATGCTCATGCTTCTACTATCCAATATAACCAATTTGAGAGATGTCAAAAGTTATGATTGGTCGGGGGGGCCGGATGATGAGACCCCCACTAATCGCTAGGACAAGTGGGAAGAAGCAATCAGCTGAGCGCTTTGTTTTCCCTGTTGTCTCTTTGCGGCAGAAGACAAACTCTATACAGTGGTCCCTCAACATACAATGGTAATCCGTTCCATACGGACCATCGTTTGTTGAAACCATTGCATGTTGAGGGATCCGTGCAATGTAAAGTATAGGACAGTGGTCTACAACCTGCGGACCTCCAGATGTTGCAAAACTACAACACCCAGCATGCCCGGACAGCCGTTGGCTGTCCGGGCATGCTGGGTGTTGTAGTTTTGCATCATCTGGAGGTTCGCAGGTTGTAGACCACTGTTAGAGGAAGTTGTACTCGCCTGTCCCCGCCGCTCCGGACCGTCACCGCCCGTCACCGCTGCCCTGGATGTCGCCTTCCATCGATGTTGCCGCTTCCCCGAGGTGTCCCTGACGCTCCGGCAAGGCCTCTTCTTCCTCGGCATCCTCGCTCTGCGTCGCCGCCATCATTTCGCTAAGCACGCCGCTCCTATTGGACGATGGAGAGCGCCGACGATGCAGGGGAACCCGAAGAGGACGCGCCAGAGCCCCGAGGACAGGTAAGAGACATCACCGGAGCACACGGGGCACCGTAAACGGCTATCCGGTGGCAGCTGAAGCAGTCTGCGCTGCCGGATAGTCGTTTATGCGATGACCCCGACATAAAAAAGCATCGTATGTTGATGCTACCTACAACATGCGATGGCCTCTGAGAGTGATCGTATGTCGGGGCCATCGTAGGTCGAGGGGTCACTGTATACTTTCTATAGAACCCGTCTCCTTCAGTGTGGAGACAATGGGGGGGCAAGTGCTAAGCTGAATGCTTCTCCCCATTTGATTTAGAGATCATGTGGTTATACACACCTATACCCCCCTGGCCAAAGCTTTTAGGGCAGGGGTCTCAAACTGGTTGCCCTCCAGATGTTGCAAAACTTCAACTCCCAGCATGCCCAGACAGCTGTTGGCTGTCTGGGCATGCTGGGAGTTGAAGTTTTGCAACATCTGGAGGGCCACCAGTTTGAGATCCCTGTTTTAGGGGAATCAGCGGGGAACCAGGGCTATGTAAGTAAAGTTTCTTTTCTCAGTCCCAGCAGTATATACATTTTTTTTAAAGCACCAGAATGTGACCCTACTCTTAAGTGCTTTTTAGTTCCAAGCTGTGAATCTTACTCATTTCTGAATACATTGTTAGAGGAAATACTTATGCACAGCCTTGCAGGGACCTTTCTCCTCAATTATATCACCATAAAGAACCACAATTTCCTCCATTAGAGCCTTCAGCAAACTTTGTGGCTCATAAGGTAACAGAGGTTTGATTTATAGTTGCATTTGCAATAAGAAGGAAGTTTGCATGAAAATGATGGAAAAAGCATTCTCAACTCGATAGCTTAACCCCTTAAGGACGCAGGGTTTTTCCGTTTTTGCATTTTCATTTTTTCCTCATCACCTTCTAAAAATCATAACGCTTTCAATTTTGCACATAAAATTCCATACGATGGCTTATTTTTTGCGCCACCAATTCTACTTTGCAGTGACATTAGTCATTTTACCAAAAAATCCACAGCGAAACGGAAAAAAAATCATTGTGCGACAAAATTGAAGAAAAAAAATGCCATTTTGTAACTTTTGGGGGCTTCCGTTTCTACGCAGTACATTTTTCAGTAAAAATGACACCTGATCTTTATTCTGTAGGTCTATACGATTAAAATGATACCCTACTTATATAGGTTGGATATTGTCGTACTTCTGAAAAAAATCATAACTACATGCAGGAAAATGTATATGTTAAAAATTCTCAAGTTCTGACCCCTATTACTTTTTTATTTTTCCGCGTACGGTCCGGTATGAGGACTCATTTTTTGCGCCGTGATCTGAAGTTTTTATTGGTACCATTTTGTATTGATCTGACTTTTTGATCTCTTTTCATTCATTCAAAAAGTGACCAAAAATACGCTATTTTGGACTTTGGAATCTTTTTGCGCGCACGCCATTGACCGTGCGGTTTAATCAATATATTTTTATAATTCAGACATTTTCACATGCAGCGATACCACATATGTTTATTTTTATTTACACTTTTTTTTTTTTTTTTACTGGAAAAGGGGGGTGATTCAAACTTTCATTAGGGAAGGGGTTAAATGACCTTTATTAACTATTTTTTTTCACTTTATTTTTGCAGTGTTATAGCTCTCATAGGGGACTATAACATGCAGTACATTGATTGCATACACTGATTCCTTCAAAGCCATAGCTTTGCATTGATCAGTGTTATAGGCGGTCAATTGCTCAAGCCTGATCAGATGTGACGGAGACAGGTGAGGGGACCTCAGCCCGCGTACTAGCTGATCGGGACATCGCGATTTTATCGCAATGGTCCCGATCAACCCAACAGAGCTGCCGGGTAGCTTTCACTTTCATTTTAAACGGGGCGATCAACTCTGATCGCCGCATCTAAAGGTTTATAGCGCGTGGCACAACGATTGCTGCCGCACGCTATTAGCTCAGGGTCCCGGCTATCATTAGCTACCGGGACCGACCCGGTATGGGTATGCATGACCCCACGTTATTTACCGGGCACAGGGCGTACAGGACGCCCTGCGTCCTTCAGAGGTTAAAAGGGTATTCCCATGGAATTATTATTATTATTTTTTTTCATATCAACTGGTTCCAGAAAATTAAACAGATTTTGAAATTACTTCTATTTAAAAATCTTAATCCTAATCCAGTACTTATCAGCTGCTGTATGCTCCAGAGGAAGTTGTGTAGTTCTTTCCAGTCGGACCACAGTGCTCTCTGCTGACACCTCTGTCAATGTCAGGAACTGTCCAGAGTAGGAGAGGTTTTCTATGGGGATTTGCTCCTACTCTGGACAGTTCTTAAAATGGACAGAGGTGTCAGCAGAGAGCACTGTGGTCAGACAGAAAAGAACTATACAACTTCCTCTGTAGTATACAGCAGCTGATAAGTACTGGAAGGATTAAGATTTTTAAATAGAAGTAATTTACAAATCTGTTAAACTTTTAGGCACCAGGGGGGTGATTTATCAAAACCTGTGCAGAGGAAAACTTACCCAGTTGCCCATAGCAACCAATCAGATTGCTTCTTTCATTTTCATGAAGGCCTGTGAAAAATGAAAGAAGCGATCTGATTGGTTGCTATGGGCAACTGGACAACTTTTCCTCTGCACAGGTTTTGATAAATCTCCCCCCCAGATGATTTGAAAAACTGTCTTTTCCACCGGAGTACCACTTTAAAAATCAATATGGACAGAAATGAAAAGGGATAAAATATTTGTGATCCATCAGCAAGGTGTGAACGAATCCTGCTGATAACCTGCCTCTCAGCCAATCATCATTACTGATACTGCACAGAGCAACACTGAATGGCTAAGAGCAAAAGGTTTTAGGCTGGGTTCACATGTAGTACACTGCTCAAAAAAATTTTTAAGGGAACACTTAAAGGGGTATTCCAGGCAAAACCTTTTTTTTATATCTATCAACTGGCTCCGGAAAGTTAAACAGATTTGTAAATTACTTCTATTAAAAAATCTTAATCCTTCTAATAGTTATTAGCTTCTGAAGTTTTCTGTCTAACTGCTCAATGATGATGTCACGTCCCGGGAGCTGTGCATGATGGGAGAATATCCCCATAGGAACTGCACAGCTCCCGGGACGTGAGTCATCAGAGAGCAGTTAGACAGAAAACAACAACTCAACTTCAGAAGCTAATAACTATTGGAAGGATTAAGATTTTTTAATGGAAGTAATTTAAAAATCTGTTTAACTTTCTGGAGCCAGTTGATATATAAAAAAAAGTTTTGGCCTGGAATACCCCTTTAAACAACACAATGTAACTCCAAGTCAATGACACTTCTGTGAAATCCCACTGTCCACTCAGGAAGAAACACTGATTGACAATCAATTTCACATGCTGTTGTGCAAATGGAACAGACAACAGGTGGAAATGATGGACAATTAGCAAGACACCCCAATAAAGGAGTGGTTCTGCAGGTGGAGACCACAGACCACTTATCCGTTCCTATGCTTCCTGGCTGATGTTTTGGTCACTTTTGAATGCTGTCGGTGCTTTCACTCTAGTGGTAGCATGAGACACAGTCTACAACCCACACAAGTGGATCAGGTAGTGCAGCTCATCCAGGATGGCCATCAACGTGAGCTGTGGCAAGAAGGTTTGCTGTGTCTGTCAGCGCAGTGTCCAGAGCATGGAGGCGCTACCAGGAGACAGGCCAGTACATCAGAAGTTGTGGAGGAGGCCAACAACTCAGCAGCAGGACCGCTACGCTAGTGTCTAAATGTGTGTCTGATCTGTGAAAACAACACTACCAGGCTATAGGATCCTGTATTTTACAAGTCACTCCTGAGAGTGACAACACCAGATAATAGGACTGTCTGATTTATTCCGTGTTCATGTATCTTAAGCACTTAGCACATTGCCCAGTACTCTGCTGTACACTGCAGGTCTGGACTTCTTAGGCCTATAAGCGCCAACTATTTCATTCTTATAGATACATGATGCGAAGAATCATTATCAAGATGCATTGGGAAAGCAATTAAAATTGCAAACTGTCACACCCCTGAGCACATCTGGGTCATCATGTCTCGCTCCATCCACCAACACCACGTTGCACCACAGACTGTCCAGGAGTTGGCGGATGCTTTAGTCCAGGTCTGGGAGGAAATCCCTCAGGAGACCATCTGTCACCTCATCAGGAGCATGCCCAGGCATTGTAGGGAGGTCATACAGGCACGTGGAGGCCACACACACTACTGAGCCTCATTGTGACTTGTTTTAAGGACATTACATAAAGTTGGATCAGCCTGTAGTGTGGTTTTCCACTTTGATTTTGAGTGTGACTCCATATCCAGACCTCCATGGGTTGATACATTTGTATTCTATTGATAATTTTTATGTGATTTTGTTGTCAGCACATTCAACTATGTAAAGATGAAAGTATTGCATACGATTAGTTCATTCATTCAGATCTAGGATGTGTTATCTTAGTGTTCCCTTTATTTTTTTGAGCAGTGTATATTGATCAGTAGTGATGTCGCAAACAAAATTTTCGGTTCGCGAACTGGGCGAACCGCCATTGACTTCAATGGGCAGGCGAATTTTAAAACCCACAGGGACTCTTTCTGGCCACAATAGTGATTTAAAAGTTGTTTCAAGGGGACTAACACCTGGACTGTGGCGTGCCGGAGTGGGATCCATGGCAAAACTCACATGGAAAATTACATAGTTGATGCAGAGTCTGGTTTTAATCCATAAAGGGCATAAATCACCTATTATTCCTAAATGGTTTGGAATAACGTGCTTTAGCCCCCTTTAGGCATCACATAGTTAGATTCCCCCCTTTAGACAGCACATAGTTAGATCCCCCCTTTTGGCATGACATAGTTAGATTCCCCCGTTAGGCAGCACATAGTTAGAGCCCCCCTTGAGGCAGCACATAGTGGGATTTGAACACAAGGCCCCAGCGCTGCAAGGCAGCAGTGCTAACCTCTGAGCCACCATGCTACCCTTAGCATACATCTAATATCCATGGTTGCAAAAATGGACAGAGATGTCAGCAGAGAGTACCTGAAAAATTAGGCATGTACAGATGCCTGAAAAATTTGGTATTGTTGCAGCCGCTTCTGTAGCAGCGGCCATAAAAATTGCAGCACCATAAAAAGTGCAGCAGCAGAGGCCAGAAAAATTAGGCATGTACACCTGGATGGAAAATTTGGTATTGTTGCAGCTGCTGCTGTAGCAGTGGCCAGAAAAAATTCTGTTTGTTTTGCCAGGCAGAAAGTGCCCTAAAACATTGCGGCTTGAACCCTAGTTGGTGGCGGATAAGTCACGCAAGTCATCCGGCATTCAGAGTTCAAATACAGCAGCGTGTGGACCATTTTTAGTCCAAGGCAGGTCATCTGATCAGGCCTTGTTCAGTCAAATGTATCACCCAGTGTCAGTCCCTTCGAGATCCATCCCTCATTCATCTTAAGAAAGGTGAGGTAATCCAGACTTTTTTGACCAAGGGGACTGCTCTTCTCAGTGACAATACCTCCTGCTGCACTGAAGGTCCTTTCTGACAGGACACTTGAAGCGGGACAGGCCAGAAGTTCGAGCGCAAATTGGGATAGCTCAGGCCACAGATCAAGCCGGCACACCCAGTAGTCAAGGGGTTCATCGCTCCTCAGAGTGCCGATATCTGCGGTTAAGGCCAGGTAGTCTGCTACCTGTCGGTCAAGTCGTTCTCTGATGGTGGACCCCGAAGTGCTGTGGCGATGCGTATGACTTAAAAAGCTCCGCATGTCCTCCATCAACAGCATGTCTGTACAGCTTCCTGTCCTTGCCGGCGTGTTCGTGGGAGGAGGATTACTTTCACCTCTTCCCCTGTTAGATCCCTGTTGTGCTGTGACATGACCCTTATACGCTGTGTACAGCATACTTCTTAATTTATTTTGGACCTGCTGAATCCTTTCCGCCTTGCTGTAATGCGGTAACATGTCTGGCACTTTATATTTATACCGGGGGTCTAGTAGCGTGGACACCCAGTCCATCTCATTCTCCTCCATCCTTTTTATACGAGGGTCCTTCAACAGGCACGACAGCATGAAGGACCCCATTTGCACAAGGACGGATGCCGAGCTACTCATGTCCCGTTCCTTGTCCTCAGTGATATCATGGAAGGTATCATGTTCTTCCCCCCTGCCACGTACAACACCACGGGAACCAGATAGGTGACAAGGAGCACCCTGGGATGCCTGCTGTGGTTGGTCTTCCACCTCCTCTTCAAAGCCACATTCCTCCTCTGACTCCTCTTCCTCACAATCCTCTTCCAGCGTTGCCAGAGGTCCAGCAAGCGATGCTGATAAGGCTGTTTCTGGTGGTGATGGTGTCCACAACTCTTCCTCTTCACGCTCATCTACTGCCTGATCCAGCACTCTTCGCAGGGCACGCTCCAAGAAGAAAACAAACGGTATGATGTCGCTGATGGTGCCTTCGGTGCGACTGACCAGGTTTGTCACCTCCTCAAAAGGACGCATGAGCCTACAGGCATTGCGCATGAGCCTCCAGTAACGTGGCAAAAAAAATTCCCAGCTCCGCAGATGATGTCCTAGCACCCCGGTCATACAAATATACGTTGACGGCTTTTTCTTCTTGTAGCAGGCTGTCGAACATTAGGAGTGTTGAATTCCAATGTGTCGGGCTGTCGCAAATCAAGCGCCTCACTGGCATGTTGTTTCGCTGCTGGATATCTGACAAGTGCGCCATGGCCGTGTAGGAACGCCTGAAATGGCCACACACCTTCCTGGACTGCTTCAGGACATCCTGTAAGCCTGGGTACTTGAGCACAAAGCGTTGTACAATCAGATTACACACATGTGCCATGCACGGCACATGTGTCAACTTGCCCAACCTCAATGCCGCCAACAAATTTGTTCCATTGACACAAACCACCTTGTCGATCTCCAGTTGGTGCGGAGTCAGCCACTGGTCCACTTGTGCGTTCAGGGCCGACAGGAGGGCTGGTGCGGTGTGACTCTCCGCTTTGAGGCAAGTCAACCCCAAGAAGGCGTGACACTGCCGTATCCGGGATATGGAATAGCACCTGGGGAGCTGGGGGGGTGCCGATGATGTGGAGCAAGACGCAGCAGTGGAAGAGGACTCGGCCGAGGATGTTATGGAATAGGATGGAGTAGGAGGAGTAGAGGAGGTGGCAGCAGGCCTGCCTACAAGTCATGGCGGTGTCACCAACTCCTCTGCAGAGCCATGCATTCCATGCTTGGCAGCCATCACCAGGCTTACCCAATGCGCAGTGTAGGTGATATACCTGCCCTGACCATGCTTTGCAGACCAGGTATCAGTGGTCAGATGGACCCTTGCCCCTATACTGTGTGCCAGACATGCCATAATTTCCTTTTGCACAATGGAGTAAAGGTTGGGGATTGCCTTTTGTGCAAAAAAATTTCGTCCGGGTACCTTCCACTGCAGTGTCCCAATGGCTACAAATTTTTTAAAGGCCTCAGACTCCACCAGCTTGTATGGTAAAAGCTGGCGGGCTAGCAGTTCCGACAAGCCAGCTGTCAGACGCTGGGCTAGGGGGTGACTTTGAGACATTGTCTTGCGCTCAAACATGTCCTTGACAGACACCTGACTGTGGGCAGATGAGCAGGAACTGCTCAAGGCGAGAGACGGAGAGGCGGATGGTTGAGAGGGGGCAAGGAGGGCAGCAGTGGTTGACCTGGCTGAAGATGCTGGACCAGGAGGAGGATGGCGGCTTTGACTTTGTGTGCTGCTTGTACTGACGTGTTGATCCCATAGGCGTTTGTGATGTGACATCATGTGCCTTCACAAAGCAGTTGTGCCTAGGTGGGTGTTGGACTTCCCACAACTCAGTTTCTTCTGGCACAGGTTGCAAATGGCCTCGCTGTTGTCAGAGGCAGACACACAAAAAAATGCCACACTGCTGAGCTCTGCGATGATGGCATTCTGGTGTTGGCAACAGCATGCGTTGATTGGCGTCCCGTCTGGCTGACCCCGGGTGCCGATGCATGCTGTCTGACTGTGCCACTAAGCTCCTTACGACGACCTCCCCCTGCTTCCAACTCGTCTCCTCCTCCTCTCTGTCACCCCATCTGAACTTTCCCCCTCTTCTATTCTAGCGAGCACCCACGTGGCATCCACGGACACATCGTCATTATCGACACCTTCACCGCTATCTGGCACCTCAAGAAAGGAAGCAGCAGCGGGTACAACATCATCATCACACCGTACGTCCATGTGTGTAATGCTGCCTGACTGGGACATATCCCTGTTATCTACATCCTCTGGCAATAATGGTTGCGCATCACTCATGTCTTCAAACTGATGTGTAAATAACTCCTCTGACGGATCAAGGAAAGCTGCTGCGGTGCTAGTGTTGGTGGTGGCGGCAGGTGGGTAAGTGGTAGCATGAGAGGTGCCCAAAGCTAAGCTAGAGGAGGAGAAGGATGGTGCGTCAATGTTCCGAGCGGAAGCTTTAGTAGTAGATTGGGTATCTTGTGATAGCCAGTCAACTAAGTCCTCAGAACTTTGGGGGTTCAGGGTACGTGGCCTCTGAACACTGGCCATTCTAGGGCCAAAGGGAATCCCAGCACCACGACGGCCCCTGCGGGGTGGCCTTCCTCTGCCTGTCATTTTTTTGGTTAAATTTGCACAAGTGTCACACCTAATGTGATTTGCACTAGGGTGACACAATTTGCCCTGCAGGCAAGAAAAATGGCAACTGTGACATGAACGACTGATTTTATTTAACAGCCAAAAAAGGTATTTTTTTAATTTGCACAACTGTCACACCTAATGTGATTTGCACTAGTGTGACAATGAGCAAAAAAACTTGCCAGCGGAGTTCCCCTTTTAAGCAGTGGTCCCCAACCAGGTTGCCTCCAGCTGTTGCAAAGCACACGGACTGATATTTCAGCCCTTTGAGTACTGTAGTAGTTAGTTGCTTTAAAAGAAAAAAAGCTTGCCAGCGGAGTTCCCCTTTTATGCAGTGGTCCCCAACCAGGGTGCCTCCAGCTGTTGCAAAACACACGGACTGATATATTTCAGCCCTTTGAATACTGTAGTAGATAGTTGCTTGAAGGAACTTAAGTTTGATTCTGGAGTACCCCTTTTAACCAGCGGTTCCCTCCCAACCAGGACTGATATCTTTCAGCCCTAAAAAGGGCTTTTTTGGGTGTTGCCCTTAAAGCAGATGTTACACTAGTGCTTTAGAAGTAAACTGGACCCTGAATACACCACCTAGCAGCAACCTAGCTATGGCTTTCCTTATACAGCAGGAGCAGCTTCTCTGACCCTCCACTTCCTAAGCCTGCAGCTTGCTGAATGAGGCTAATATGGCGTCCGTGCAAGAGGTAGGAGGGTCTGGAAGGGAGAGACTGCTGCTGATTGGCTGTAATGTGTCTGCTGACTGACTCACAGGGTCAAAGTTTACTGCAATGTTAAAGTATAGGGGGCGGATCGAATTTCACATATGTTCGCCCGGCGATGCGAACATGCTAAATTCGCCGGGAACTGTTCGCCGGCGAACAATTCGTGACATCTCTATTGATCAGTATTTTTAGCCAAAACCAGAAGTGGATACAATGCACAGAAAAAATATTATGGAATGATTTGCAGTGTTCTCAGCTTTGGCTTAAATTACTGACCGTCATCTCATCAGTTTTTTAAACCTAACAATATGTTATATTAAAATTAAAGTCTATGGAAAAGCAGCCATCAGTGCACACATTTATAAGGAAAGAAGAAAAAAAAAAAAGTCATAATTCTAATTTTGGAATTACAGGAATTTTTTTTAATACAATGTGTGCACCGATAGCCATTTTTTTAAACATTAGATATATCAAAAAAATATATATACCTTTTTATACCTATTTCACTGACGTTTTTTGTGTAAGCATTAGATTGGTCGGGTTTCGGACTCTTAAAAACATTGTACATAATTTGCTTAAAATGCCTGCAGCCTCTTCATTGCTTATGAATGTTTGTATATATCAGATTTTTCATAGCAGCTGTATTCCATTCAAGTGAACAAAAACACACTGAAATATATAGCACTGCCACTTCAAAAGTGAAAGTATTTTTATTTAGCACTTCTATGGAACTACGGATCATCTGAACAAATCCAGCAAGATTTAGGCTGCGGGCTCAGGAGAATGACAGACATCACATTACATAGCTTCTTCTCCACTATAAGATTACTCTCCATAGCCACAATCTACTTCTCATTTGTCTTCCTTGTATTACAGTTTCCTTCAACATATGGAGTGAGTAGGATGTAATGTCCTATCCAGGTAATCATCTTTCCTTGGCAATATATTTTTAATGACAAGCCCTCCTCCTGAACACAAGGGCTGTTACGCTGTGACCCGAGTGTCCCCCAAAACCAAAGGATGGCGTGGGCAGCTCATCTGTTACTTCAAACTCTGTAAGATTAAAAAATATATAAATAAATCAACTTTAAAGTACATGCAAAGCATTATATACACTGTGAAAACTCTGAGATGGCCACTCAAAATTGCACAAAAAAGTGGAAAGTGGTCTCCTTGGGGGGGGGATAAGAATGCATAATAAGTGTATGTTCCCATGTAGCGAGTCCACTGCGTATATGATGTAACCCTCCGGACATGACACTGAACAGTCTTCTATACAGATTACTGCCCCCCAGATTTTGGCACACCTTCTGCTCTTCAGCGGGAAACTCTATTTAGAGCAGGGCCCCCTCATTTTGATTGGAGCATTGGCGAATGAACAGTTAACAGCGGAGCACTACGCACCACTGTTTACTGTACAGCCTGTAGAGGTAAGTGGTGACATATCCTAAAAATAATAATTATTATTTTAAATAAAAATAAAAATAAATAAACCTGTTCTGGATCATGAGTCTTCTCAAACAGGTGGTCTTTTGGACAGGTTAGGCCCCTTTCATACTACAGGTATCATCCTGCTTTTTTACTGCCCTTATTTTACAATAATGGAAATAATGAAAAAAAAAACGGATGCAATAACTGGTAATAACGGATGATAACTGATGAGCATCATCCGTCATTTTTTATGTTTTTTTCTTAAAAAACCTGATGTTGTTCATCAGTTATCATCCGTTATTACCAGCTACAGCCATTTTTTTTAAATCAGGTTTTTAACCCTTTTTTGTAAAGCTGTACTGAGCATGCTCAATACAAAATACGGATAATAACTGATGAGAATGGATGTTTTTTTTATCATCCGGTTCCCATAGAATTCATGTTCAATGTTGAATTTTAACGTCCAGATAGCTAGACAGACAGGTAGGTAGGTAGATAGATAGGATTCAAAAGCAATGTCTGATTTTCATCAGTTAATTTTCAGTAACTATTTATTCATTATTATTTTTGTCAGTTTCAAGTTATTTCAGGAGCATTGTGGATTTTTCCATCTTTAATGAAAAAGGTACCAACAACTTTGTCTACGTCTGTACTTGTGTGTGTGTGTGTATATTTATATATTTATATAAATATATATATGTGTGTGTATGTGTGTGTATATATGTGTGTATATACAGTGATCCCTCAACTTACAATGGCCTCAACATACAATAGTTTCAACATACAATTGTCTTTTCTGGACCATTGTAACTTGAAACCAGATTCAACATACAGGGATACAGACAGTCCAGATCTGTGAAATGTGTCAATGGCTGGAAGAACTGACCAATCAGAATGGGCATTTTACTGGTAAAACACCTGTATTACTGAAGTGCATGCACTGACTGATGTCTGGTAGCGCCCCCTACAGTACAGGGAGGTATCACATGTTCTGTACTCTTTACCTGTGCCAGGGTTACCTGCTCCTTTGGACACCAAGTAAGGACAACTCCATGTTACTTTTTTAGGACACTGTATTCTGTACAGGACCCTGAAGAAGCTCCTGTCCTCTACATAGACAGTGATTACAGCTCCCAGCAGATCTTTCTTACTTTTATATGTAAGGACTTGTTTTATCTGTATTACTTATCTACTTATTTTTCTTTAATCCTCACTTTTTCTTATTTTTGGATGACATTTTGGGGCTTCAGAACCAATTACCAGGTTTCCATAGAGTTATGGTCTCAACCTACAATGGTCATCCTGGAACCAATATTGTAACTTGAGGGATCACTGTGTATATATATTTGCACTGATATACACACACACATAGAAAAGACATGTCCTAGAATGTCATTGTGTAGTTGTTGTATTCTGTGGATCCAACCTATTTCCTCTCCATTATCTTTTCAGCGCTTATCCTGAGGTCTGTGACTGGCTGTAAGAATCAGGCTGAATCTGAGCGAGTAGATCTAAATATTTTATTCCATCTTTTATGGTATGAATAATACATTATACATTTTACTGATCACTTATGCATTTCATCCTTCAGATGGAACAATGGGAAAAATACTGGACTCACAATCTCTCATTCTGTGCAAATCTTCGGGGCACCAGACCCAAGTGCATTCAGGGTTTTTAAACATTTTATGCAGGAGTGAAAGTTAAATATCAGGTCAATCATTTACACAAACTGAAAAAGGTTCAGTTTTAGCTTAAAGTGGTATTCTTATTTTATAACCTGATTCCCGCAGCCACAGGAGATGCATTGTGCTCTGCAGTATTTGGATCCCCATAGAAAGTTAACCATGTGCTTGCCACACATGTACTGTGCTCCGTGTTCATTCTGAGCCACAATTTTCTGCATTCTCAGGATCAGCAGGGGATCCAGTGAGATCCAGTCAGACCGGCTGCAAGCTGTGAAATGAGAATGACCCTTTAAAGGGGTACTCCGGTGGAAAACTTTTTTTTTTAATCAACTGGTGCCAGAAAGTTAAACAGATAAATTAATTCTATTAAAAAATCTTAATCCTTCCAGAACGTATTAGCTGCTGAATACTACAGAGGAAATTCTTTTCTTTTTGGAACACAGTGCTCTCTGCTGACATCTCTGTCCATTTTAGGAACTGTCCAGAGCAGCATATGTTTGCTATGGGAATTTTCTCCTACTCTGGACAGGTCTTAAAATGGACAGAGATGTCAGCAGAGAGCACTGTGGTCATAATGTCAGCAGAGAGCACTGTGTTCCAAAAAGAAAATAATTTCCTCTATATTATTGAGCAGCTAATAAGTACTGGAAGAATTAAGATTTTTTAATAGAAGTAATTTACAGTTGATTAAAAAAAATGTAAAAAAGGTTTTTCCACCGAAGTACCCCTTTTTAAGGCCACATTTCTGCATCTGTATTACTGCTGCAATTCCCAGCAAGACTGGGGGTTTAATAAATGGATCTGATAACATTAAAGGGGTACTACGGTGGAAATTATTTTTTTTTTAATCAACTTTCTGGTGCCAGAAAGTTAAATAGATTTGTAAATGACATCTATTAAAAAATCTTTACCCTTCTAGTACATTTTAGCAGCTGTATGCTTCAGAGGAAATTCTGTTCTTTTAGAATTTCTTTTTTGTCTTGTCCACAGTGCTCTCTGCTGACACCTCTGTCCATGTCAGGAACTGTCCAGAGCAGCATAGGTTTGCAACTCGGGATTTTCTCCTGCTCTGGACAGTTCCTGACACGGACAGAGGTGTCAGCAGAGAGCACTGTGGACAAGACAAAAAAAGAAATTCAAAAAGAAAAGAATTTCCTCTGTAACATACAGACGCTAATAAGAACTGGAAAGGTAAAGATTTTTTAATAGAAGTCATTTACAAATCTGTTTAACTTTCTCGTACCAGTTGATTTAAAAAAAAATGTTTTCCACCGGAGTACCCCTTTCACTACAATGTTGTCAATTTGGGTCATTAAACCTTCCCTAATGAAAATAGAGTTCCCTTCATCTAGAGCTCAGTAATTAGTACAGTGTTTCCCAACCAGGGTGCCTCCAGCTGTTGCAAAACTACAACTCATGCTGGGAGTTGTAATTTTGCAACAGCTGGAGGCACCCTGGTTGGGAAACACTGCTTTAGTATATCATCTTTGATGAGCCAATGCAGGCGTCAGATGGTATCAAAGAGTAAATATGTACAAGACTGCCACCTAGGGTCCTCCTACAGGATGACACCACTATTGCTGGATTGGGTTTGCGATACATGGACAGAACTTAGAGATTCCCATTACGGGAAATGTGTCAATGTTTTGATTTTCACAGTTCTTCACTTACAATGCTGTCAAATTTTATGGATGAAGGAAACCTAGACTGGCACAAGTAATCCTTGCACAATACAAATCAGCCACATATATGATTTCCAACGATATGATGCATACGTGACACATCAGACACAGCATCAGATGCGCAGCACTTACCGTCTCCGAATTGTTGGAGCAGCTCATCTTTGGTCCAGTTGCAGGAAGTGATGATGAAAATACCATTTGGCTTTAAAATCCGACAGAGTGACTTTATATACTGCCGTCGCTTTTCTCCGGAATCACTGGGATTCAGACTTACTGCGTCAAAGGTGCCTTTATCCAAACCTATGTCAAACTGTTCTTCAGGATTGAAGGAGCCCAGGAAATCTGCAGCCTAAAACATAACACCAGATAATGGAACAGGATGCCTCAATAGGTAAAACCTTAACCCCTTAAGGACGCAGGGTTTTTCCGTTTTTGCATTTTCATTTTTTCCTCATCACCTTCTAAAAATCATAACGCTTTCAATTTTGCAAATAAAATTCCATACGATGGCTTATTTTTTGCACCACCAATTCTACTTTGCAGTGACATTAGTCATTTTACCAAAAAAACCACGACGAAACGGAAAAAAAATTAATTGTGCAACAAAATTGAAGAAAAAAAATGCAATTTTGTAACTTTTGGGGGCTTCCGTTTCTATGCAGTACATTTTTCGGTAAAAATGACACCTTTATTCTCTTATGATCTTTATTCTCTAGGTCCATACGATTAAAATGATACCCTACTTATATAGGTTTGATTTTGTCGTACTTCTGAAAAAAGATCATAACTACATGCAGGAAAATGTATATGTTTAAAATAGTCATCTTCTGTCCCTATAACTTTTTAATTTTTCTGCGTACGGGGCGGTATGAGGGCTCTCTTTTGCGCCGTGATCTGAAGTTTTTAGCGGTACCATTTTTGTATTGATCGGACTTTTTGATCCCTTTTCATAAATTTTTTCATGATATAAAAAGTGACCAAAAATACGCAATTTGGGACTTTGGAATTTTTTTGCGCGCACGCCATTGACTGTGTGGTTTAAAAAACAATATATTTTTATAAATCGGACATTTCCGCACGCGGCGATACTACATATGTTTATTTTTATTTACACAATTTTTTTAAATGGGAAAAAGGGGGGGGGGTGATTCAAACTTTCATTAGGGAAGTGGTTAAATAATCTTTATTCACTTTTTTCTTGCAGTGTTATAGCTCCCTCTAGTGGCTATAAAACTGCATGCCCTGATCTCTTACATTGATCACTGGTTTCTCTTAGGAAATCATTGATCAATGATTCTGCCGCTTGACTGCTCATGCCTGGATCTCAGGCACTGAGCAGTCATTTGGCGATCGGACACCAGGAGGCAAGGTAAGGGACCCTCCTTGTGTCTTACAGCTGTTCGGGATGCCGCGATTTTGCAGCGGTGATCCTGAACAGCCCCCTGAGCTAACCGGCAAGTTTTACTTTCACTGTAGACGCGGCGTTCAACTTGGCTGTGGCCCCACGTTATAGAATGGGAGTGGACTCAGGACGTACAGGTACGCCCTGAGTCCTTACGGGGTTAAGGAGTTAAAGGGGTACTCCGCAACTAGACATCTTATCCCTGCGATCTCGGCTGCGGCACCCCAGACATCCGGTGACCGGAGCAAAGTTGACTGGCGATGCGGGACCGATTGACTGGCCTGGCGATACGGGGCGGAGGCTTGTGACGTCAAGGCCTTGCCCCGCTCATGACATCACGTCACGAGCCTCCGGAGCTGCACCTGATGCTCTAAATGAACGCCAGGTGCAGCAGGAGATATTGCGGGGTCCCCAGTGGCAGGACCCCCACAATCAGACATCCCTTATCCTTTGATAGGGGATAAGATATCTAGGGGCGGAGTAACCCTTTAAAAGGGGTTGTCTGCTTTATGTTAGTGCAGCAGCAGAACTAAACACTAACTATCCAATTCCCTGCAGATAAAACTTGACCACCATAAGTTGTGGACAACTTATGATCTATTTTAGGGGCACCCTTGCAACAAATCCAGACTGCAAAAAGTACCAACTGGTGCTGAGGGGCAATACTACGACATACTGCAATACTATGTGAAGCTGCTCAAGGAACAGGTCTGCAGGGGCTTCACTTCTGTCCATCCAGGACCTTTCACACAGCAATGTCTATTTACCCAATTCTTTGATGTAGCAATTACAAGCAACTCGCACCAGATTGAGGTATGCAAGGTCTGGCCCAAAGACCTAAGGGGCACACATGCTGCTCAAGGAACTGAGATCTGCAGACACTATGGCCTATGGTCCATATAGAACCTTTCAGACAGTGATGTCCCTATTTAGATGTTCACCAGATAAAGATGTGGCAATCAGAAGAGACTCACATTGTAAACACCAGATAAAGAAGTGCAAGGTCTGGCCCAAAGACCTTAAAGACTGATGTAGAATTGAGATCTGAAGACACTGTGGAGTCTCTATGGTCCACCAAGGATCTTTCACACAGTCATCATTTAGCCATACATTAAAGGGGTACTTCGCTGGAAAACTTTTTTCCAACTGGTGCCAGAAAGTTAAACAGATTTGTAAATTACTTCTATTTAAAAAATCTTAATCCTTCCAGTACTTATCAGCTGCTGTATACTACAGAGGAAGTTCTTTTTTTTTTTTTCCTTTCTGTCTGACCACAGTGCTCTCTGCTGACACCTCTGTCCGTGTCAGGAACTGTCCAGACCAGGAGGTTTGCTATGGGGGTTTGCTCCTGCTCCGGACAGTTCCTGACATAGACAGAGGTGTCAGCAGAGAGCACTGTGGTCAGAAAGAAAATAACTTCCTGTGGAGCATACAGCAGCTGATAAGTACTGGAAGGATTAAGATTTTTACATAGAAGTAATTTACAAATATGTTTAACTTTCTGGCATCAGTTGATTTAAAACAAAAGGTTTTACAGCGGAGTACCCCTTTAACTAAAGTTGTAACAATGTGAGGGACCAGGCAGTCTCTACATGATGATATTTAGGAATGAAGAGTTTATAACAAGTATATGAACTTTTAACACAGCTGCCACACATGGAGCTCAGGGAAACGATCATTCTTGGTTAAGTCATTTTATTCTTTTATTATTCATTATTTACTTCCTCAGGAGAAATACAGGGGCTGTTCACAGGGACAAATCATCTTAAAATGGATATACGCTGCTAAGTGAAAAGGGCTTGCAAGGAAATCCAATTTCCCCGAGCTATCCTTCAGCCTGTATTCATGGAGCAATTGCAATGATACAAACATATATTAAGGAATTTCTATAAATGCAGTTCCCAGAAACTATAATCGAATTGGTAAGGGAAAGCAAAAGGTGTACCCATAAGACGTGTTAAATGGGCACTGTCATGAAAGGGGTACTCCGCTGCTCAGCGTTTAGAACAAACTGTTCCGAACGCTAGAGCCAGCGTCGGGAGGCTGTGACGTCATAGCCCCACCCCCTCATGACATCACGCCCCACCCCCTCAATGCAAGTCTATGGGAGGGGGCATGACAGCCATCACGCCCCCTCCCATAGACTTGCATTTAGGGGGCAGTGTGTGACCACATGAGGAACTATGACGTCACGAGCTCCCGGCGTCGGCTTCAGCGTTTGGAACAGTTTGTTCCAAACACTGAGCAGCGGAGTACCCCTTTAAATATGATTTTTTATATTTGATTCCTTATGCCAAATAAATAGCTTTTGTAATTGGCTTCCATTTAAAAAAACAAACAATGTTTTATGTTAGTTTTTCTACTGCACGATTCTGGCCACCAGGGGTCTCACTCCTTGGCCAGAACACACACAGTGTTGTCAAAATCTTGGATTGCCATTACAAGCAGGAGAGCAAACTCAGGAAGTGTTTCTCTGCACTGAGCTTGATTTTTATACTTTTTTAATTTTTTTAATTTTACATCACAAAACAGAACAGACAAAATTACAAACCATACAGTTATACAAAACAAAACAGAAATATAAAATACAGGGTTCTATTTATTATCCTATATCTCTCTATATTAATTATTAACAGCATAGAACCCAAAGGATACCTGTCTTATAGTTACCTATGTACATACCCACTTCATACCCCACCCACCCACCCCTTCCACACAATCCTTATTCTAGTGCCATGGAAAGAAGAAAAAAAAATAAAACCTCAATTTATATATATTTCGTTCTCTTCCCTTGGAGATATTATACACCATTAAGCCAGCCTGACCATATTTGAGAGAACAAATCACTACATCCTCGCTTAAGATAAATCACCCGCTCCCAAGATATAACTCTTTCCATTTTTAATCGGAATTCCTCTATGGTTGGAGCTTTTGCTTCTTCCCAGTTCCTAGCTATAAGAACTCTAGCATTGAATAGTAATCTGTTTAAAATAATTTGTGTAAATTGGCCTAGCTCATGAATATCAATACAACCCAAAACACAAATTTTTATATCTAACGGGACTTTAATTAAAATTTTTTGCTCAATATGTTCCAGTATTTGCCTCCAATAACTCTGTATCTCTGGGCAATTCCAAAACATATGCTCAATGTCCGCATTGCTGGCAGAACAACGCGGACATTTAGAATCTAAACCTGCAGCATACTTAGCTACCATAGAGGGGGTCTGGTAGGCTCTATATAGAATATATAACTGGGATAGCCGAGGACCCTCACCTATCGACTGTAAAGTTACAGAACCCAAGACAGACCTCCATGCGACTTGATCCATTCCCAAACTGATTTACCATTTAGAGAAAGCGGGCACACTATACCCCTGAAGAATATATGCCATCAGATTTTTATATATCTTTGATATCACCCCATTGGCACCATTTTTACCCACAATTAAATCTAACATAGGCTCTCTTAATTTCTAAAGGTGTCTCTTTATTTTGAGCATATAAAGCATGTCATATTTGAAGGTATTGATAATGAGAAGCCTGAGGCAACTGAAAGTCCCCTCTAAGCAGCTGAAAGGATTTTACAATCCCTTTATCATATAAATCTGATACCCATAGCACGCCTGCGTGTTGCCACTTATCAAACCCCTGTAATTTACCCAACTCCATAAGTTTACTATTTCCCCATAAAGGGGTATATTGATGTATCTTTGCTATCTCACAAATCTGTTTGACTTTACGCCAAATCTTATCCATTAAAATAATAGTAGGGGGAAGGGATTTAGTGTCTATTCCAGCTCCATTCTCCAGACAACCTAATATATTCCTAGTTGACAGGCACTGAGCTTGATTGACGGCTGCATAGATCCTCACTGAAAGCTACACAGACTGAAAGCTGCACAGAGCATCAATGAAAGCTACACAGACTAAAAGCTGCACAGAGCCTCACTGAAAGCTACACAGACTAAAAGCTGCACAGAGCATCAATGAAAGCTTCTGCACAGAGCTTGAGGTCTTCTATTCATCAGAGCACTGCAACCATGTGAGGGCGGAATCGGTCCCCCAGCAGGATTCAGTGATGTCATGCCTGCTGGGAAACGCCCACTTTCTTATGCTGGAAGATTTCACTATGTGAGCAAGAATATAGGTAAGATACACAGCTTTTTAAAGCTCTGAATTTTTTTCAAAGGGTGGGAGGGGTGTTAGGATTAGTTAGGGAACATAGCCTGAGTTAGTTTAGAAAAGTTTATTTAGTGACAGGTACTCTTTAAGGGTTAAACCTCTCCTTTCCTCACCAGCACTAAGGTTAGGTTCAGACTACGGAATCTCCAGGCAGAAAATTTCCGCCCGGAGATTCCGAGTGTGGCCAGCGCTGACTGAATCAGTCGGCGCTAGGACCGCGCGGACACTGCAGTCTCCAATAGACTGCAATGTGTTCCGAGGGGATTTCCGCCTGAAGAAAGAGAACCGCCTTTCTTCAGGCGGAAATTTCTAAGCGGATTTTCCGCTTCACAAATTCCGAAGTGAGAATTTGTGAACGGAAATCCATTCACTACACTAGACATTTTAGCAAGCGGAATTTCTGACGGAAATTTTGCGACTGAATTTCTGTCGGAAATTCCGTAGTCTGAACCTAGCCTAAGAGTCCCGGGTCTGCAGCATTCATTGTAGTGCATGCACATAGTAATACACATGCAAGACACTGCTGAGATGGATTGCGACTGACCTGTGACTGCTTCCTTGTGCATGATCCTGACCCCAGTTTGACAATTCTCCAGTAGTAATCAGACAATAAGGGACTATAACCAATCCTGAACCCCTTACCTGTAGATATATACTTTGAGACACTCCTTCCCTTTCGCAAATGCTTCTTGCAAGTTTTATCGCATCTGAGCAGTAGTCAATGCCAAGGAGATTGTTGTATCCCCACTTTGCCTGTAATTTAAACAGCAGAATCATTATTATACGGCAAATGACTGACCAAAGCACATTTCACTGTCTTCTGTATTACACAGCAGAGAGTATATGAAGGTACTTGGTCAGTATTTCTTATCATTCAGGATGACATTTTCACTTACCAGTTCTACCAATAGCATGCCATTCCCAGTGCCTATGTCCACTATTGAGGATGACAGCGGGATCTTCTGCGCATTAAACCACTGTACAACCCTGGTCATACTACTTTCTCCAAACCTGTTCAGAAGAGAGCAGATCTGACACATGCAAATCCATGTATACATTTACCCTAATATATGACATACACTTCATAGCTACATCAAAAGTAATGCTAAACAGTGTGCACAGAACCTGCAAGGTGCCATACAGAATATAAAAAACATTTGTCACGACAGAACTTTTGATAGGTGAAGACCTGGGTGCTGAGACCCCCACCAATCACAGGCAGCAATGCAGAGCTTAGTTCTTTGTTCTTTACTCTGAGCTAGGCGGGGATGGACATCGCGCTCTGCTGGGTACTGCTGCACATTCATTTTAGACATTTCGCTATGGCGTGTCAAAAGATTTTGTAAACTTTAGGTATCCCTTAGGAAGTCATAGGCACTTTGGGGGAGATTTATCAAATCCTGTCCAGAGGAAAAGTTGACCAGTTGCCCATAGCAACCATTCATTTTTAAGAGGCCTTTTCGAAAATGAAAGAAGCGATCTGATTGGTTGCTATGGGCAACTTAGCAACTTTTCCTCTGGACAGGTTTTGATCAATCTCCCCCTTTGTGTGCAGCTTTATGGTGCCTCCATGTGCATTTTGTACTAGAAGCTTATTCTGTATGGGCCACAGATTACTGTCCTTGCCAAGACAAAATCACTACATTTAGGCCCTGATGTCAGAAACACCTCCAAAATGCCACCCACTTTTGCAACCCAGTTTGCTGGACTGTCCAGACAAATTCCATAGTATTAGTACTGACCAGATCTCTCCTTCATCTCCATACTCGTGGAAAGTCTTCAGTTCACGGCTGTACACAGCATCCCAGCTAGAAGAATAGGGGAGAGAGTATTTAATCTACCTGTACATACACTGCATGGATAAAGGCAGGATTTATTAGAGGGATTGTGACACGATTAAAGGGGTACTCCCGTGGAAAACCTTTTTTTTATTAATTTTTTTTTTAAAATCAACTGGTGCCAGACAGTTAAACAGATTTGTAAATTACTTCTATAAAAAAAAAAATCTTAATCCTTCCAGTACTTATTAGCAGCTGTATACTACAGAGGAAATGCTTTTCTTTCTGGATTTCTCTTCTGTCATGACCACAGTGCTCTCTGCTGATCTCTGCTGTCCATTTTAGGAACTGTCCATTTTAGGAACTGTTCGTCGATACGTGCATCATTTATTGGTGACAAATTCAAAAATTTGATGAAAGAATGGAAAATGTTTCATTTTTCTAACTTTGAAGCTCTCTGCTTGTAAGGAAAATAGACATTCCAAATAAATAATATATCGATTCACATATACAATATATCTACTTTATGTTTGCATCATAAACTTGACATGTTTTTACTTTTTGAAGACATCAAAGCGCTTCAACGTTCAGCAGCAATTTTCACAAAATTTTCAAAATCGGAATTTTTCAGGGACCAGTTGAGTTTTGAAGTGGATTTGAGGGTCTTCATATTAGAAATACGCTACAAATGACCCCATTATAAAAACTGCACCCCTCAAAGTATTCAAAATGACATTCAGTAAGTGTGTTAACCCTTTAGGTGTTTCACAGGAATAGCAGCAAAATGAAGGAGAAAATTCAAAATCATTTTTTTTTTTTTTTACACTCGCATGTTCTTGTAGACCCAGTTTTTGAATTTCTGCAAGGGGCAATAGGAGAAAAAGCCCCCCAAAACCCAATTTCTCTCGAGTAAGGAAATACCTCATATGTAGATGTCAAATGTTCGGCGGGCGCAGTAGAGGGCTCAGAAGGGAAGGGGATTTTGGAGAGTGAATTTTGCTGAAATGGTTTTTGGGGGGCATGTCGCATATAGGAAGCCCCTATGGTGCCAGAACAGCAGAAAACCCCGCACATGGCATACCATTTTGGAAACTACACCCCTCAAGGCATGTAACAAGGGGTCCAGTGAGCCTTAACACCCCACAGGTGTTTCACGACTTTTCATTAAAGTCGAATGTGTAAATGAAAAAAAAAATGGTTTTTCACTAAAGTGCAGTTTTTTTTCACCCAAATTTACCATTTTTACAAAAGGAACTGGGAGATAATGCCCCCCAAAATTAGTATGGAAATACCCCATGTTAGGATGTAAAATGCTCTGTGGGCGAACTACAATGCTCAGAAGAGAAGGAGTCACATTTGGCTTTTGGAAAGCAAATTTTGCTGAAATGGTTTTTGGGGGGCATGTCGCATTTAGGAAGCCCCTATGGTGCCAGAACAGCAAAAGCAAAAAAAAAAAAAAAAAAACACATAGCATACTATTTTGGAAACTACACCCCTTAAGGAACGTAACAAGGGGTACAGTGAGCCTTAACACCTCACAGGTGTTTCACGACTGTGTTAAAGATGGATGTGTTAATGAAAAAAATAATAATAATTCCCTAAAATGCTGGTTTTGGAGAAAATCTAACCCCATTTCTTCTGAGTATGAAAATACCCATGTGTGGACGTCAAGTGCTGTGCTGGCGCACTACAATGCTCAGAAGAGAAGGAGCGCCTTGAGATTTTGGAGAGTGAATTTGTTTGGAATGGAACTCAGGGGCCATGTGCGTTTACAAAGCACCCCGTGGTGCCAGAACAGTGGACCCTCCCACGTGTGACCCCATTTTGGAAACTACACCCCTCACAGAATTTAATAAGGGGTGCAGTGAGTATTTACACCCCACTGGTGTTTGACAGATCTTTGGAACAGTGGGCTGTGCAAATGAAAAAATTACATTTTTCATTTTCACGGACCACTGTTCCAAAAATCTGTCAGACACCTGTGGGGTGTAAATGCTCACTGTACCCCTTATTACATTACGTGAGGGGTGTAGTTTCCATTGTCCATTGTTCTGGCACTATGGGGGCTTTGTAAACACACGTGGCCTTCAATTCCGGACAAATTTTCTCTTCAAAAGCCCAATGGCGCTCCTTCTCTTCTGAGCATTGTAGTGCACCCGCAGAGCACTTTACATCCACATATGGGGTATGTTCTTACTCAGAAGAAATGGGGTTACAAATTTTGGGGGTCTCTTTCCTATTTTCCCTTGTGAAAATGAAAAATTTAGGGTAACATCAAGCATTTTAGTGAAAACATTTTTTTTTCTCATTTTCCCGTCCAACTTTAATGACAATTCTTCAAACACCTGTGGGGTGTTCAGGCTCACTATACCCCTTGTTATGTTCCGTGAGGGGTGTAGTTTTCAAAATGGGGTCACATGTGGGTATTTATTTTTTTTAGTTTATGTCAGAACCGCTGTAAAATCAGCCACCCCTGTGCAAATCACAATTTAGGCCTCAAATGTACATGGCGCTCTCACTCCTGAGCCTTGTTGTGCGTCCGCAGAGCATTTTACGCCCACATATGGGGTATCTCAGGAGAAATTGCGATACAAACTTTGGGGGTCTTTTTTTTTTCTTTTACCACTTGTGAAAATAAAAAGTAAAGGGCAACACCAGCATATTAGTGTAAAAAAATAAACATTTTTACACTAACATGCTGGTGTAGCCCCCAACTTTTCCTTTTCATAAGGGGTAAAAGGAGAAAAAGCCCCCAATATTTGTAGTGCAATTTCTCCCGAGTTCGGAGATACCCCATATGTGGCCCTAAACTGTTTCCTTGAAATACGACAGGGCTCCGAAGTGAGAGAGCGCCATGCGCATTTGAGGAGTAAGTTAGGGATTGCATAGGGGTGGAGATTGGGAATCACTGGCGTAGAATACCCCTAACAGGGTGCCTCCAGCTGTTGCTAAACTCCCAGCATGCCTGTACAGTCAGTGGCTGTCCAGAAATGCTGGGAGTTGTTGTTTTGCAACAGCTGGAGGCTCCGTTTTGGAAACACTGCCATACGATACCTTTTTCATTTTTATTGGGGGGGGGGGGGAACAGTGTAAGGGGGTGTATATGTAGTGTTTTACCCTTTATTGTGTGTTAGTGTAGTGTTTTTAGAGTACAATCGCACTAGTGGGTTACGGTGAGTTTCCCGCTAGGAGTTTGCGCTGTGGCAAAAAATTTGCCGCAGCTCAAACTTGAAGCAGTAAACCCACTGTAAACTCGCCAGTGTGAATGTACCCTGTACGTTCACATGGTTGCAAACCTCCAGCTGTTTCAAGACCACATCTCCCAGCATCTACAAACCGTGCATGCTGGGAGTTGTACTTTTGCAACAGCTGGAGACACACTGGTTGGAAAAGCTTCAGTTAGGTTCTGTTACCTAACTCAGTATTTTCCAACCAGCGTGCCTCCAGCTGTTGCAAAACTACAACTCCCAGCATGTACTGATCGCTGAAGGGCATGCTGGGAGATGTAGTCATGCAACAGCTGGAGGTACACAACTACAACTCCCAGCATTCCGAGACAGCTGTTTGGGCATGCTGGGATTTGCAGTTTTGCAACATCTGGAGGGCTACAGTTTAGAGACCACTGCACAGTGATCTCCAAACTGTGGCCCTCCTGATGTTGCAAAACTACAAATCCCAGCATGCCCAGACAGCAAACTGGTGTGTGGGCATGCTAAGAGTTGTAATTTTGCAAGATCTAGAGGGCCACAGTTTAGAGATCACTGTGCAGTGGTCTCTAAACTGTAGACCTCCAGCTGTTGCAAAACTACAAATCCCAGCATGCCCAAACAGATGTCTGGGCATGCTGGGAGTTGTAGTTTTGCAACATCTGGAGGGCTACAGTTTAGAGACCACTGTACAGTGGTCTCAAACTGTAGCCCTCCAGATGTTGCTAGGCAATTTACCGGCTTCCGTAGGATCCAGGGAGCCAGCCGCACGACATCGCCACCCGCCGATCGCAGCCTCCGCCGATTGGTAAGTGGACTTCGCCGCCGGTCCCTGTCGGTTTCCCCGTTTTGCCCAGCCTATTGTGGGTGGGCAGAATGGGGAAACCAAAAGTTAACCCCCCGCCCCGGTACTGCTATAGGTTGTCACTTCTATACGACCAATAGCAGGGATAGGTGGGGTGGCACCCCTGCCACCTCACTCCTATCCCTTCAGGGAGATCGTGGGTGGGTTTGATGACCCCCTGCGCGGGGTGCCTGCTGATTGATAACAGCAGTCGTCCCAGTCCGTTCCCCGCCCCGGGTGCGGCGTCGACCGAAATTCCCACGGACGTACAGGTACGTCCTGGGTCCTTAAGTACCAGGGTGTCAGGACGTACCCGTATGCCCTGGGTCCTTAACAGATTAAAGGGGTACTCCGGTGGAAAACTTTTTTATTTTTATTTTTTTATCAACTGGTGCCAGAAAGTTAAACAGATTTGTAAATTTCTCATATTAAAAAATCTTAATCCTTCCAGTACTTATTAGGTGCTGAATACTACAGAGAAAATTATTTTCTTTTTGGAACACAGTGCTCTCTGCTGACATCTCTGTCCATTTTAGGAACTGTCCAGAGCAGCATATGTTTGCTATGGGGATTTTCTCCTACTCTGGACAGTTCTTAAAATGGACAGAGGTGTCAGCAGAGAGCACTGTGCTCGTGATGTCAGCAGAGAGCTCTGTGTTCCAAAAAGAAAATAATATCCTATGTAGTATTCAGCAGCTAATAAGTACTGGAAGGATTAAGATTTTTCTATAGAAGTAATTTACAAATCTCTTTAACTTTCTGGCACCAGCTGAATAAAAATAATAATAAAAAAAAAAAATCTTAAATTTCCACCGGAGTACCCCTTTAACCTCTTAAGGACGCAGGGCGTATGGATACGCCCTGCATCCCGAGTCCTTAAGGACGCAGGGCGTATCCATACGCCCGTGGGAATTCCGGCCCCCACCGCTAGCCGGTTGGGGACCGGAGCCGGATGCCTGCTGAAATCGTTCAGCAGGCATCCTGGCATATCGCCCAGGGGGGTCATTATGCCCCCCCATGTCGGCGATCGCCGCAGATCGCTGGACAATTCAGTCCAGCGATCTGCGGCGATTCCAGGTCAATCGGGTCTCCAGTGACCCGGTGACCCGGAATTACTGGCTGTTCGGGGCCGTCTCTGACGGCCCCGAACAGCCAGAGCCTGCAGGGGTGAGGTGGCACTGGTGCCACCTCACGATCGCCCTGATTCGTCGGCCGGATTACCGGCCGACCAATCAGGGCGCCTGCTGCGGGCGTCACTCCCGCACCCGCTCCGCCCCTCTTCCGGAGGACGTGAGCGGGTGCGGGAAGACGACCCCCGGTGCTGGGGACCCCGATCCCCGGCGCCCCTGTTGGGATTGGGGCCCCAGGAGCGACGGAGACGACGAGGGACAGC
The DNA here is from genome assembly GCF_029499605.1 of Hyla sarda. Taxonomy (NCBI): domain Eukaryota; kingdom Metazoa; phylum Chordata; class Amphibia; order Anura; family Hylidae; genus Hyla; species Hyla sarda. The sequence continues at coordinate 54,886,074 of NC_079195.1, forward strand.
CTGTGATGGAGCAGCAGCAGGAGGTGAGTTACAGCCTCCTGCTGTTGCTTAGCAACAGCTCCCAGCATGCAAAAAGGGCATGCTGGGAGCTGTAGTTATGCAACAGCAGTAGGCAGACCACCACAACTCCCAGCATTCCCTTATGGGCATGCTGGGACTTATGGTTTTGCAACAGCTGGAGGCACATTTTTTCTATGGAAAAGTGTACCTTCAGCTGTTGTATAACTACAACTCCCAGCTTGCACAAACAGCTAAAGTGCATGCTGGGAGTTGTAGTGGTGCATCTGCTGGTTGCATAACTACAACTCCCAGCATGCCCGTTGGCTGTCGGTGACTGCTGAGAGTTGTAGTTTTGCAACAGGTGAAGGCACACTGGTTGTGAAACTTAGAGTTTTTTTTACCTAACTCAGTGTTTCACGACCGGTGTGCCTCCAGCTGTTGCAAACTACAACTTCCAGCAGTCACCTTACACCATGCACCGTACATGCTGGGAGTTGTAGTTTTGCAACAGCTGGAGGCACACTGGTTTTGAAACACTGAGTAAGGTCACAAACTCCGTGATACATAACCAGTGTGCCTACAGCTGTTGCAAAACTAAAACTCTCAGCATGTACAGTCTGTCAGCGCATGCTGGGAGTTGTAGTTATGCAACAGCTGGATGTCCCCCCCAATGTGAACGTACAGGGTACACTCACATGGGCGGAGGATTACAGTAAGTATCGGGCTGCAAGTTTGAGCTGCAGCAAATTTTCTGCAACAGCTCAAACTGCCAGCGAGAAACTACTGTGAACCCTCCGCCCGTGCGACTGTACCCTAAAAACACTACACTAACACAAAAAATAAAATAAAAAGTAAAAAACACTACATATACACATACCCCTACACAGCCCCCCTCCCCTCCCCAATAAAAATGAAAAACGTCTGGTACGCCACGGTTTCCAAAACGGAGCCTCCAGCTGTTGCAAAACAACAACTCCCAGTATTGTCGGACAGCCGTTGACTGTCCAGGCATGCTGGGAGTTTTGCAACAGCTGGAGGCACCCTGTTTGGGAATCACTGGCGTAGAATACCCCTATGTCCACCCCTATGCGATCCCTAATTTAGGCCTCAAATGCGCATGGCGCTCTCACTTTGGAGCCCTGTCGTATTTCAAGGCAACAGTTAAGGGTCACATATGGGGTATCGCCGTACTCGCAAGAAATTGGGCTTCAAATTTTGGGGGGTATTTTCTGCTTTTACCCTTTTTAAAAATGTAAAGTTTTTGGGAAAAGAAGCATTTTAGGTAAATTTTTTTTTATTTTTTTTACATATGCAATAGTCGTGAAACGCCTGTGGGGTATTAAGGTTCACTTAACCCCTTGTTACATTCCCCGAGGGCTCTAGTTTCCAAAATGGTATGCCATGTGTTTTTTTTTTGCGGTTCTGGCACCATAGGGGCTTCCTAAATGCGGCATGCCCCCAGAGCAAAATTTGCTTTCAAAAAGCCAAATGTGACTCCTTCTCTTCTGAGACCTGTAGTGCGCCAACAGAGCACTTTTCACCCCCATATGGGGTGTTTTCTGAATCGGGAGAAATTGGGCTTCAAATTTTGGGGGGTATTTTCTGCTTTAACCCTTTGTATAAATGTAAATTTTTTGGGAAACCAAGCATTTTAGGTACATTTTTTTATTTTTTTTTACATATGCAAAAGTCGTGAAACCCCTGTGGGGTATTAAGGTTCACTTTACCCCTTGTTACGTTCCCCGAGGGGTCTAGTTTCCAAAATGGTATGCCATGTGTTTTTTTTTTGCTGTCCTGGCACCATAGGGGCTTCCTAAATGCGGCATGCCCCCAGAGCAAAATTTCCTTCAAAAAAGCCAAATGTGACTCCTTCTCTTCTGAGACCTGTAGTGCGCCAGCAGAGCACTTTTCACCCCCATATGGGGTGTTTTCTGAATCGGGAGAAATTGGGCTTCAAATTTTGGGGGGTATTTTCTGCTATTACCCTTTTTAAAAATGTAAAACTTTAGGGAAACCAAGCATTTTAGGTAAAAAAAAATTTCTTTTTTTTTACATATGCAAAAGTCGTGAATCACCTGTGGGGTATTAAGGTTCACATTACCCCTTGTTACGTTCCCCGAGGGGCCTAGTTTCCAAAATGGTATGCCATGTGGGGTTTTTTGCAGTTCTGGCACCATAGGGGCTTCCTAAAGGTGACATGCCCCCCAAAAACCATTTGACGCTTCTTCCCTTCTGAGCCCTCTACTGCGCCCGCCGAACAATTAACATAGACATATGAGGTATGTGCTTACTCGAGAGAAATTGGGTTTCAAATACAAGTAAAAATTTTCTCCTTTTTACCCCTTGCAAAAATTCAAAAATTGGGTCTACAAGAACATGCGAGTGTAAAAAATGAAGATTGTGTATTTTCTCCTTCACTTTGCTGCTATTCCTGTGAAACCCGTAAGGGTTAAAACGCTTACTGAATGTCATTTTGAATACTTTCGGGGGTGCAGTTTTTATAATGGGGTCATTTATGGGGTATTTCTAATATGAAGACCCTTCAAATCCACTTCAAACCTGAACTGGTCCCTGAAAAAAAGCGAGTTTCAAAATTTTGTGAAAAATTGGAAAATTGCTGTGGAACTTTGAAGCCCTCTGGTGTCTTCCAAAAGTAAAAACTCATCAATTTTATGATGCAAATATAAAGTAGACATATTATATATGTGAATTTAAAAAAAAATTATTTTGAATATCCATTTTCCTTACAAGCAGAGAGCTTCAAAGTTAGAAAAATGCAAAATTTTCAAATTTTTCATCAAATTTTGGGATTTTTCACCAAGAAAGGATGCAAGTTACCAAAAAATTTTACCACTACGTTAAAGTAGAATATGTCACGAAAAAACAATCTCGGAATCAGATTGATAACTAAAAGCATTCCAGAGTTATTAATGTTTAAAGTGACAGTGGTCAGATTTGCAAAAAATGGCCGAGTCCTTAAGGTGAAAAAGGGCTCAGTCCTTAAGGGGTTAACCCCTTGCCGCAAAATTCCGGGTTTATACGGCGCTGCGGCATGGGGGGGGGGTTGTTATGAAGTGAGCTCAGGAGCTGAGCTCGCATCATACCCGCACGGTTCTGGCTGCAATCAGCAGTAAGGACCTGTGGCTAATGCTGGACATCGCCGTTCCGGCAGATGTCCGGCATTAACTCTTAAGACGCGGCGATCAAAGTTGATCGCCGCGTTTAAAAGTGAAAATAAAAGCTTCCCGGCTGCTCAGTCGGGCTGATCGGAACATCGCGATAAAATCGCGATGTCTCGATCAGCTGGGACGCAGCACGAGGGTGGCTTACCTGCCTCCTGCACGTCCGAATGGCGATTGATTGCTGCAAGCCTGAAATCCAGGCTTGAGCAATCAACCGCCGATAACACTGATCAATGCAAAGCTATGGCTTTGCAGGGATCAGTATAAGTGATCAGTGTTTGCAGTGTTATAGGTCCCTATGGGAGCTATAACACTGCAAAAAAAAAAAAGAAAAAAAAAAAAAAAAAAAGTGAAGATCATTTAACCCCTTCCCTAATAAAAGTTTAAATCACCCCCCTTTTCCCCCCCCCCAAAAAAAAGTGTAAATAAAAATAAACATATGTGGTTTCGCCAGGTGCGTAAATGTCTGTACTATAAAAACATATTGTTAATTAAACTTCACGGTCAATGGCGTACGCGCAAAGAAATTCCACAGTCCAAAATAGCGTATTTTTGGTCACTTTTTATAAAAAAAAAAAAAAAAAAAAAAAAAGGAATAAAAAGCGCTCAAATAGTCCAATCAAAACAAAAATGGTACCAATAAAAACTTAAGATCACGGCGCAAAAAATGAGCCCTCATACCGCCCCATACGCGGAAAAATAAAAAAAAGTTATAGGGGTCAGAAGATGACAATTTTAAACGTATAAATTTTCCTGCATGTAGTTATGATTTTTTCCAGAGGTACGACAAAATCAGAACCTATATAAGTAGGGTATCATTTTAATCGTATGGACCTACAGAATAAAGATAAGGTGTCACTTTTACCGAAAAATGTACTGCGTAGAAACGGAAGCCCCCAAAAGTTACAAAATGGTGTGTTTTTTTTACAATTTTGTCTCACAATGATTTTTTTCCCCATTTCGCCGTAGATTTTTGGGTAAAATGGCTGACGTCATTACAAAGTAGAATCGGTGGCGCAAAAAATAAGCCATCATACGGATTTTTAGGTGCAAAATATAAAGAGTTATGATTTTTTTTTAAAGGCAAGGAGGAAAAAACGAAAGAGCAAAAACGGAAAAACCCCCGGTCCTTAAGGGGTTAAGCAGACTGTGAGCTGTTGCGCTTTTGAAATAGTCCTGAAAGAAGTCACTTTTCGACTCTGTTCAAGCACAGAAGTGAATGGAGTACCCCTTTAATACAGCCATACATCCTAAACGTCAGGTGGTGACTCCGTTCGGCCTTAGAAGTGAATAGGGTCCACTGCTCCCGCCAACGGTATAGGTCAGAATTCTGTTATCAACGAGATGTCGACAAATCCGATTAACGGGGGCAGGAACGTAACGTGGGCCTATCCTAATCTACAATGAGAAATTTAGCAATTTAATACCAGCCCCTACTATGCCCCAGGGCCCAACACCTCTCTCCTCCTATATCAGTGTTTTCCAACCAGGCTGCCTCAAGCTGATGCAAAACTACAACTCCCAGCATGCCCGGACAGCCGAAGGCTACTACCCAGCTCTCCTAGACTCCTGAATGGCCTATCAGACTGGACCCTGATTTTGTAGTGCAGTGTTTCCTCCCAACCAGCATGCCGCCAACTGTTGCAAAACTACAACTCCCAGCATGCCCAGACAGCCGAAGACTACTACCCAGCTCTCCTAGACTCCTGAATGGCCTATCAGACTGGACCCTGATTTTGTAGTGCAGTGTTTCCCAATCAGCATGCTGCCAACTGTTGCAAAACTACAACTCCCAGCATGCCCGGACAGCCGAAGGCTGTCCGGGCATGCTGGGAGTTGTAGTTTTGCAACAGCTGGAGGCACCCTGGTTGGGAAACACTCTCCTAGGTCATCTCCCTTGAGAAATTGACTAAGTGCCACCGTGCTAGTACTGACATTGATGGAGTATACATATTTTCTGTGTCAGTTTTTGGCTTTCCAGCCCGCTCCCTCTCACTCCATCCCTGTTACCCTCTCTCAGGGGGACGGGGACACAGTTTCGCCTACATCTTCCAGCCTCTCCCCCTCTCACCTGCGCCGCACATCCGTCATTCATCCGCTACCTGTTGCATGTCCTCACTGTAAGGATATAGGGGGAGATTTATCAAAACCTGTGCAAAGGAAAAGTTGCCCAGTTGCCCATAGCAACCAATCAGATCGCTTCTTTCATTTTGCAGAGGCCTTGTTAAAAATGAAAGAAGCGAGCTGATTGGTTGCTATGGGCAACCTTCCCCTGCACAGGTTTTGATAAATCTCCCCCCATACTGTACAGAGTTTTAGATTAACCTGCTAATGGATTGCACCTTGTAGAGAGCCCACAGAGCCCAGCAGGAAGGCCTGCTGAGGGTTGTAGTTCCTCTAAAGCTGGCGAGTCATACACTACCGGTCTAGATAAGAGCTTCTCACAATGGCTGCTGGAGTGTGGCGCCCCCTGTGGCTCAGTCTGTACTCACTGCTCTTTAGTTCCCAGAGCCGAAGGACAAAACTGATCCTCATCCATACTGAGCGGAGCGTGCGACAACCGGAGAGCATGGAGAGCACGGGCTGATGACGTAATGATCATGTGACCAGTCACGTGTACGGGGGACACAGGGGGTGTGGTCCTGGTTTGTCAGCTGTAGAGATGTGCGGTGTAGCAGAGCTGTAGATGTAATATTAGGATGCTTAGCTTTAGTTGTAGCAGAGCTGTAGATGTAATATTAGGATGTTTAGCTTTAGTTGCAGCAGAGCTGTAGATGTAATATTAGGATGCTTAGCTTTAGTTGCAGCAGAGCTGTAGATGTAATATTAGGATGTTTAGCTTTAGTTGTAGCAGAGCTGTAGATGTAATATTAGGATGCTTAGCTTTAGTTGTAGCAGAGCTGTAGATGTAATATTAGGATGTTTAGCTTTAGTTGCAGCAGAGCTGTAGATGTAATATTAGGATGTTTAGCTTTAGTTGTAGCAGAGCTGTAGATGTAATATTAGGATGTTTAGCTTTAGTTGCAGCAGAGCTGTAGATGTAATATTAGGATATTTAGCTTTAGTTGCAGCAGAGCTGTAGATGTAATAGGATGTTTAGCTTTAGTTGCAGCAGAGCTGTAGATGTAATATTAGGAAGTTTAGCTTTAGTTGCAGCAGAGCTGTAGATGTAATATTAGGATACTTAGCTTTAGTTGCAGCAGAGCTGTAGATGTAATAGGATGCTTAGCTTTAGTTGTAGCAGAGCTGTAGATTTAATATTAGGATGCTTAGCTTTAGTTGTAGCAGAGCTGTAGATGTAATATTAGGATGTTTAGCTTTAGTTGCAGCAGAGCTGTAGATGTAATATTAGGATATTTAGCTTTAGTTGCAGCAGAGCTGTAGATGTAATAGGATGTTTAGCTTTAGTTGCAGCAGAGCTGTAGATGTAATATTAGGATGTTTAGCTTTAGTTGCAGCAGAGCTGTAGATGTAATATTAGGATGTTTAGCTTTAGTTGTAGCAGAGCTGTAGATGTAACATTAGGATGTTTAGCTTTAGTTGCAGCAGAGCTGTAGATGTAATATTAGGATATTTAGCTTTAGTTGCAGCAGAGCTGTAGATGTAATAGGATGTTTAGCTTTAGTTGCAGCAGAGCTGTAGATGTAATATTAGGAAGTTTAGCTTTAGTTGCAGCAGAGCTGTAGATGTAATATTAGGATACTTAGCTTTAGTTGCAGCAGAGCTGTAGATGTAATAGGATGCTTAGCTTTAGTTGTAGCAGAGCTGTAGATTTAATATTAGGATGCTTAGCTTTAGTTGCAGCAGAGCTTTAGATGTAATATTAGGATGCTTAGCTTTAGTTGCAGCAGAGCTGTAGATGTAATAGGATGCTTAGCATTAATTGCAGCAGAGCTGTAGATGTAATATTAGGATACTTAGCTTTAGTTGTAGCAGGGCTGTAGATGTAATATTAGGATGCTTAGCTTTAGTTGCAGCAGAGCTGTAGATGTAATATTAGGATGTTTAGCTTTACTTGTAGCAGAGCTGTAGATATAATATTAGGATTTTTAGCTTTAGTTGCAGCAGAGCTGTAGATATAATATTAGAATGTTTAGCTTTAGTTGCAGCAGAGCTGTAGATGTAATATTAGGATGCTTAGCTTTAGTTGTAGCAGAGCTGTAGATGTAGTATTAGAATGTTTAGCTTTAGTTGCAGCATAGCTGTAGTTGTAATATTAGGATGCTTAACTTTAGTTGTAGCAGAGCTGTAGATGTAATATTAGGATGCTTAGCTTTAGTTGCAGCACAGCTGTAGATGTAATAGGATGTATAGCTTTACTTGTAGCAGAGCTGTAGATATAATATTAGGATTTTTAGCTTTAGTTGCAGCAGAGCTGTAGATATAATATTAGAATGTTTAGCTTTAGTTGCAGCAGAGCTGTAGATGTAATATTAGGATGCTTAGCTTTAGTTGTAGCAGAGCTGTAGATGTAGTATTATAATGTTTAGCTTTAGTTGCAGCAGAGCTGTAGTTGTAATATTAGGATGCTTAGCTTTAGTTGTAGCATAGCTGTAGATGTAATATTAGGATGCTTAGCTTTAGTTGCAGCAGAGCTGTAGATGTAATAGGATGTTTAGCTTTACTTGTAGCAGAGCTGTAGATATAATATTAGGATTTTTAGCTTTAGTTGCAGCAGAGCTGTAGATATAATATTAGAATGTTTAGCTTTAGTTGCAGCAGAGCTGTAGATATAATATTAGAATGTTTAGCTTTAGTTGCAGCAGAGCTGTAGATGTAATATTAGGATGCTTAGCTTTAGTTGCAGCAGAGCTGTAGATGTAATAGGATGCTTAGCATTAATTGCAGCAGAGCTGTAGATGTAATATTAGGATACTTAGCTTTAGTTGTAGCAGGGCTGTAGATGTAATATTAGGATGCTTAGCTTTAGTTGCAGCAGAGCTGTAGATGTAATATTAGGATGTTTAGCTTTACTTGTAGCAGAGCTGTAGATATAATATTAGGATTTTTAGCTTTAGTTGCAGCAGAGCTGTAGATATAATATTAGAATGTTTAGCTTTAGTTGCAGCAGAGCTGTAGATGTAATATTAGGATGCTTAGCTTTAGTTGTAGCAGAGCTGTAGATGTAGTATTAGAATGTTTAGCTTTAGTTGCAGCATAGCTGTAGTTGTAATATTAGGATGCTTAACTTTAGTTGTAGCAGAGCTGTAGATGTAATATTAGGATGCTTAGCTTTAGTTGCAGCACAGCTGTAGATGTAATAGGATGTATAGCTTTACTTGTAGCAGAGCTGTAGATATAATATTAGGATTTTTAGCTTTAGTTGCAGCAGAGCTGTAGATATAATATTAGCATGTTTAGCTTTTATTGCAGTAGAGCTGTAGATGTAATATTAGGATGCTTAGCTTTAGTTGTAGCAGAGCTGTAGATGTAGTATTATAATGTTTAGCTTTAGTTGCAGCAGAGCTGTAGTTGTAATATTAGGATGCTTAGCTTTAGTTGTAGCATAGCTGTAGATGTAATATTAGGATGCTTAGCTTTAGTTGCAGCAGAGCTGTAGATGTAATAGGATGTTTAGCTTTACTTGTAGCAGAGCTGTAGATATAATATTAGGATTTTTAGCTTTAGTTGCAGCAGAGCTGTAGATATAATATTAGAATGTTTAGCTTTAGTTGCAGCAGAGCTGTAGATGTAATATTAGGATGCTTAGCTTTAGTTGTAGCAGAGCTGTAGATGTAATATTAGGATGTTTAGCTTTAGTTGCAGCAGAGCTGGATATGTAATATTAGAATGCTTAGCTTTAGTTGTAGCAGAGCTGTAGATGTAATATTAGGATGTTTAGCTTTAGTTGCAGCAGAGCTGGATATGTTATATTAGAATGCTTAGCTTTAGTTGTAGCAGAGCTGTAGATGTAATACTAGGATATTTAGCTTTAGTAGTAGCAGGGCTGTAGATGTAATATTAGGATGCTTAGCTTTAGTTGCAGCAGAGCAGTAGATGTAATAGGATGCTTAGCATTAATTGCAGCAGAGCTGTAGATGTAATATTAGGATATTTAGCTTTAGTTGCAGCAGAGCTGTAGATGTAATATTAGAATGCTTAGCTTTAGTTGCAGCAGAGCTGTAGATGTAATATTAGGATGCTTAGCTTTAGTTGCAGCAGATCTGTAGATGTAATAGGATGTTTAGCTTTAGTTGTAGCAGAGCTGTAGATGTAATATTAGAATGCTTAGCTTTAGTTGCAGCAGAGCTGTAGATGTAATATTAGGATGCTTAGCTTTAGTTGCAGCAGAGCTGTAGATGTAGTAGGATGTTTAGCTTTACTTGTAGCAGAGCTGTAGATGTAATATTAGGATATTTAGCTTTAGTTGCAGCAGAGCTGTAGATGTAACATTAGGATGTTTAGCTTTAGTTTTAGCAGAGCTGTAGATGTAATATTAGGATACTTAGCTTTAGTTGCAGCAGAGCTGTAGATGTAATATTAGGATGTTTAGCTTTAGTTGTAGCAGAGCCGTAGATGTAATATTAGGATGCTTAGCTTTAGTTGCAGCAGAGCTGTAGATGTAATATTAGGATGCTTAGCTTTAGTTGCAGCAGAGCTGTAGATGTAATATTAGGATGCTTAGCTTTAGTTGTAGCAGAGCTGTAGATGTAATATTAGGATGCTTAGCTTTAGTTGCAGCAGAGCTGTAGATGTCATATTAGGATGCTTAGCTTTAGTTGCAGCAACGCTGTAGATGTCATATTAGGATGCTTAGCTTTAGTTGCAGCAGAGCTGTAGATGTAATATTAGGATGCTTAGCTTTAGTTGCAGCAGAGCTGTAGATGTAATATTAGAATGCTTAGCCTTAGTTGTAGCAGAGCTGTAGATGTAATATTAGGATGCTTAGCTTTAGTTGTAGCAGAGCTGTAGATGTAATATTAGAATGCTTAGCTTTAGTTGCAGCAGAGCTGTAGATGTAATATTAGGATGCTTAGCTTTAGTTGCAGCAGAGCTGTAGATGTAATAGGATGTTTAGCTTTAGTTGCAGCAGAGCTGTAGATGTAATATTAGGATGTTTAGCTTTAGTTGAAGCAGAGCTGTAGATGTAATATTAGGATGCTTAGCTTTAGTTGTAGCAGAGCTGTAGATGTAATAGGATGTTTAGCTTTAGTTGCAGCAGAGCTGTAGATGTAATATTAGAATGCTTAGCTTTAGTTGCAGCAGAGCTGTAGATGTAATATTATGATACTTAGCTTTAGTTGCAGCAGAGCTGTATATGTAATATTAGGTTGCTTAGCTTTAGTTGCAGCAGAGCTGTATATGTAATATTATGATACTTAGCTTTATTTGTAGCAGAGCTGTAGATGTAATATTATGATACTTAGCTTTAGTTGCAGCAGAGCTGTAGATGTAACAGGATATTTAGCTTTAGTTGTAGTAGAGCTGTAGATGTAATATTAGGATGCTTAGCTTTAGTTGCAGCAGAGCTGTAGATGTAATATTAGGATGCTTAGCTTTAGTTGCAGCAGAGCTGTAGATGTAACAATACATTGTCTTTGTAATGTGTTAAAATGTGAGCCAAGTGTATAAGATGTGTGTATCAGCATTGTACGCTTGTATTGTTTGCACTGTAAACTGTGTGATCTGTTCCTGCTGTAGAGCTGTGACGTGCAGCCTGTAGAGCTGTCACCTGGCCGGAATTTTACAGGCGCAGCCGGTATTTTGGCCACCCTGACGGTATTTTTATATTAAAAATACTGACCATGCAATGGCCGGTATTTATCCAACCAGTCCTCCAACTACCGGAATGTTACAACATATACTACACCAGTGTTTCCCAACCAGAGCGCCTCCAGCTGTTGCAAAACTACAACTCCCAGCGTGCCCGGACAGCCAACGGCTGTCCGGGCATGCTGGGAGTTATAGTTTTGCAAAAGCTGGAAGCGCCCCTGGTTGGGAAACACCGACCTATACTATATATTACTATATAGTCCAACATGCTGGGAGTTGTAGTTTTCATTTGGGGCAGCTGCTGAGCTGTATCAGGACATGCTGGGAGTTGTAGTTTTCATTTGGGGCAGCTGCTGAGCTGTATCAGGACATGCTGGGAGTTGTAGTTTTCATTTGGGGCAGCTGCTGAGCTGTATCAGGACATGCTGGGAGTTGTAGTTTTCATTTGGGGCAGCTGCTGAGCTGTATCAGGACATGCTGGGAGTTGTACTTAATAACTAACTGCAACTCCCAAATTTTATTAAAAAAATGATCGAAAAGTCCTATAAAAATAAAAGTGATACTGTTAAAATCTACAGATCGGTGCGCAAAAAAATGAGCCTCCTACATCCTCGTATAAGGAGAAATAAAAAAAGTTATAGTGGTCAGTAGAGATGAGCGAACTTACAGTAAATTCGATTCGTCGCGAACTTCTCCGCTCGGCAGTTGATGACTTTTCCTGCGTAAATTAGTTCAGCCTTCAGGTGCTCCGGTGGGCTAGAAAAGGTGGATACATTCCTAGGAAAGAGTCTCCTAGGACTGTATCCACCTTTTCCAGCCCACCGGAGCACCGGAAAGCTGAACTAATTTATGCAGGATAAGTCATCAACTGCCGAGCCGAGAAGTTCGTGACGAATCGAATTTACTGTAAGTTCGCTCATCTCTAGTGGTCAGAATAGGACAAAATTTCCCCCGCAAGTGTGTCCTGTGATGTCACGGTATTTTTTTAATGTTTTTATTGCAAGAAAGGTGTCGCCCCTGCGCTGTGTGAGAATGAATTCCAGCAGTGTATATAAGGTCTTGTTCACATGATCCTATAAATGTCCTTTCACAGGGACATACTAAAAGGAATGACAGAATGGAACGCCCATAGGGGGAGATTTATCCAAACCTGTGCAAAGGAAAAGTTGACTACTTGACTACTTTCATTTTGCAGAGGCCTTGTCAAAAATGAAAGTAGCGATCTGATTGGTTGCTATGGGCAACTGGGCAACTTTTCCTCTGCACAGGTTTTGATAAATCTCCCCCATAGAGTATTATGGGAAGCAAGATTTCACTCACATTCTGAACTGTCACAGAAATCTCCATTCCTCCCCCGCCCCCCCATACTTCTAAAACTGGGTACTGACTTTAAGGTGGAGGATACATGGGGGGCAACTACAGGTCCATGTACACCATGGAAATTCTAAGAGTGGCCCGCGCTGACTGAATAATAGGCTGGGTTTCCATTATGTTTTCCCCCATACGGGAGCGCATACGGCAGAGGAGAGCTAAAAACTCACGCTCCCGTATGTAAATCATTTCAATGAGCCGACCAGAGTGAAACGTTCGGTCGGCTCATTTTTGCCCCGTGTGCGCTTTTCCCCCGCACCTAAAACCGCGGTCAACCACGGTTTAAGGTCCGGTTGTAAAAGCGCATACGGGGCAAAAATGAACCGACCGGACCGAACCTTTCACTCTGGTCGGCTCATTGAAATGAATTACATACGGGAGCGCATACGAAGGCATACGGGAGCGTGAGTTTTTAGCTCTCCTCTGCCGTATGCGCTCCTGTATGGGGGAAAACATAATGGAAACCCAGCGTTATTCAGGCCTAGAGCTGTGCAGCCATTACCAGTCCTTATAGCCGGCAGTGAAATTTCGTAGAGTGCGCTGTACAGCAGAATCCCATTGATTGCAATACAATTCTGCTGCATCAGCAATTTTCCGCATCCCGGCGTTCTGAACATTTTTGTTCAGAGTGCTGGGTTCGGGCGGCCATGGAGGGGGCGTGGCGTGACATCATGACCATGGCCGCCACAATCCAGCATTCGCAACAATGTTTAGAATGCCCGAAGATCGCGGGAGGTCCCAGCGGCCAAACCCCCCACGCTTATCACCTATCCTTTGGACATATGCAGGAGATTGCAAGAGGTCCCATCAGTCCGACCCCCTCAGCAATTTAAAGAAGTTATCCAGGAATAGAAAAACAGAGCTAATTTCTTCCAAAAACCTTTCCCTGTCTGTCTTCAGGTTGGGTATGGTTTTGCAGCTCAGTTCCATTGAAGAGAATGGAGCCAAGTTGTAATACCACACCCAAAGTGGAGACAGACAGGAAGCGGTCTTCGAAAGAAAACAGGTCTGTTTTTCAATTCCTGGATAACCCCTTGAAGTGAGGTATTTGCTAAAAAAAAATTTCAGCTGAGGTGCCCTTCAGGGTTACAGGGGTACTCGTGTGGAAAACAATTTTTTTTTTTTTTTTTTTTAAATCAACTGGTGCCAGAAAGTTAAACAGATTTGTAAATTACTTCTATTAAAACAAATCTTAATCCTTCCAGTACTTATCAGCTGCTCCAGAGAAAGTTATTTTCTTTTTGAATTTCCTTTCTGTCTGTCCACAGTGCTCTCTGCTGACACCTCTGTCCATGTGAGGAACTGTCCAGAGCAGGAGAGGTTTGCTAGGGGATTTGCTTCTACTCTAGACAGTTCCTGACATGGACAGAGGTGACAGCAGCGAGCACTGTGGTTAGACTGGAAAGAACTACACAACTTCCTCTGAAGCATACAGCAGCTGATAAGTAGAAGTAATTAATAGAAGTAAATTACAAAGGATTAATAGAAGTAATTTACAAATCTGTTTAACTTTCTGGCATCAGTTAGTTTAAAACAAAATGGTTTTCCACCAGAGTACCCCTTTAACTACATTAGTTGAGATGGGACAGCAATAGCATTCAGTACCATAGGGACATCTGTTTGCATTACTTTGTTAGTAAATCTTTGTCTTTATAAAGTCTATTGAAGCCCAGGAAGTGATGTGATAAGTAACGGTGGGTTTTAGTGAGGTGACTGTGCTTAGAGGGTCTCGGCTGATTGAGGAGACGGTATCTTCAGCTGCTGAGGAGGTGATGAGGAAAATACATAGAAGATGTGGGCAAACGAATGGTAGCTTCCACACCTTTTTTTGAGAATTGAGCCAAAAGACTCGTAAATTCAATGAGAAAATGTTGTATAGTTCACGTTAGGCTTCTTTCACACTGCCGTTGTTCTTCTACGAGAACGGCCATCAGAGTTTCTTTATTTCCTGACTTTAATGTCCGTTCTCATAACGGGGAGCAACGGCAAACATCGGGTCCTGGTGGCTCCTATTTACTATTATGAGGGCCGCTGGGACCCGTTATGATGGCACATGCTGTAATTTTTCTCCTGTTATCCTGCCCGGCTCTTCCAGCGGCCATCACACTGCCGGGCACTAATGGCACTTAGGGACATGTCACTTATTTCGGATAGAATACAGACATTTTAGGCTAGGTTCACACTACCGAATTTCCGGCCAGACAAAATCCGGCTAGAGATACCAAGTGCTAATTCAGTCGGTGCTAGCGCCGTGTGGACATTGCCGTCCTCATAGAAAGCAATGTCTGCAGCGCGGATTCCACCTAAAGAGTGAGCAAGCTCATTTTATTTGGCGGCGAAACTTCACCAGTAGAATATCTGTTGCTAAAATTCCGTAGTGTGCATTGTGCAGCGGAATCAACTTGCCAGCAATGGGATTCTGCTGCACCAGACTTTCCAAGTGGACTTCTGCTTTAGAATTCCACTGGGAAATTCCAGATTGTGAACCCAGCCTTATGCTTGTAATTTGATGAATAAACATGTCAAATTATGCCAGCGGTGCAGGCAAATACACCCTAAAAAGCTTGAAATTCAGTGGCATAGGTTTGTGACCTTGTCCTGTTCCTGTCTTATGTCCCCTCAGGAAGAGTCCCTGCAGTCCATATGGCTCTCCTGCAGGGCTTCACCCCTTGCTAATCAGTTATTGTTTCATAACTATGCATATAATATGTCTGTATATTGTTCAGTGTATATAAAGGTTGTACAAATGTATAGGACCTTCCTGGGTCATGTGATACTGTCATGTGTTGTACCCAGAGTTCCCTGGGTACAGGACCTCCAGGCTTGACAACCAATGGGATTAGTCCAGCCCCCCTAGTATATAAGGGGCTGTAGTCTCTAAATTATCTCTCTTGGTTCCTGCTTCTCATCCTGTACTAACTTCAAGGGATCGACCGATTATCGGTTTGTCCGATAATCACGATTTTGGGCATTATCGGAATCAGCAATTACCGATAAGCCAAAGCCGCCGCTGGGGACCCCCGTGATCTTCCACGCCGCACCCCGTTAGCATCTGTCCCCGGAGCATGTTCGCTCCTGGTCTGATTACTGGCGATCATGGGGACGGAGCGGTGTGACGTCAAGGCTCCGCCCCGTGTGACGTCACATTGCGCCCCCTCAATGCAAGCCTATGGGAGGGGGCGTGGCAGCTGTCACGCCCCTCCAATAGACTTGCATTGAGGGGGCGGAGCCGTGACGTCACTATGCTCCGTCCTCGTGGTCGAGATGGACTCAGCCTGAGGACCTCCAGCGGTTCTGGAAGCCGCTAAAGGTGGGTGCTGCATGGTAGATCCCGGGGGTCCCGCTGCTGGGCGATCTGACATCCTTTGGATAGGGGATAAGATGTCTAGGGGCGGAGTACCCCTTTAACCCCTTAAGGACCGAGCCCTTTTTCACCTTAAGGACCAGAGCATTTTTTGCAATTCTGACCACTGTCACTTTAAACATTAATAACTCTGGAATGCTTTTAGTTATCATTCTGATTCCGAGATTGTTTTTTCGTGACATATTCTACTTTAACTTAGTGGTAAAATTTTGTGGTATCTTGCATCCTTTCTTGGTGAAAAATCCCCAAATTTGATGAAAAAAATTAAAATTTTGCATTTTTCTAACTTTGAAGCTTTCTGCTTGTAAGGAAAATGGATATTCAAAATAATTTTTTTGGGGTTCACATATACAATATGTCTACTTTATGTTTGCATCATAAAATTTATGAGTTTTTACTTTTGGAAGACACCAGAGGGCTTCAAAGTTCAGCAGCAATTTTACAATTTTTCACAAAATTTTCAAACTCGCTATTTTTCATGGACCAGTTCAGGTTTGAAGTGGATTTGAAGGGTCTTCATATTAGAAATACCCCATAAAAGACCCCATTATAAAAACTACACCCCCCAAAGTATTCAAAATGATATTCAGTAAGTGTATTAACCCTTTAGGTGTTTCACAGGAATAGCAGCAAAGTGAAGGAGAAAATTCAAAATCTTCATTTTTTACATTCGCATGTTCTTGTAGACCCAATTTTTGAATTTTTGCAAGGGATAAAAAGGAGAAAATTTTTACTTGTATTTGAAACCCAATTTCTCTCGAGTAAGCACATACCTCATATGTCTATGTTAATTGTTCAGTGGGCGCAGTAGAGGGCTCAGAAGGGAAGGAGCGACAAATGGTTTTTGGGGGGCATGTCACCTTTAGGAAGCCCCTATGGTGCCAGGACAGCAAAAAAAAAAAAAACAAGGCATACCATTTTGGAAACTAGACCCCTCAGGGAACGTAACAAGGGGTAAAGTGAACCTTAATACCCTACAGGTGTTTCACGACTTTTGCATATGTGAAACATTTATTTATTTTTTTACCTAAAATGCTTGGTTTCCCAAAATTTTTACATTTTTAAAAAGGGTAATAGCAGAAGACACCCCCCAAAATTTGAAGCCCAATTTCTCCTGATTCAGAAAACACCCCATATGGGGGTGAAAAGTGCTCTGCTGGCGCACTACAGGTCTCAGAAGAGAAGGAGTCACATTTGGCTTTTTGAAAGCAAATTTTGCTCTGGGGGCATGCCGCATTTCGGAAGCCCCTATGGTGCCAGGACAGCAAAAAAAAAAAAACATGGCATACCATTTTGGAAACTAGACCCCTCGGGGAACGTAACAAAGGGTTAAGTGAACCTTTATACCCCACAGGTGTTTCATGACTTTTGTATATGTAAAAAAAAAAATTTTTTTTTACCTAAAATGCATGTTTTCCCAAAAATTTTACATTTTTAAAAAGGGTAATAGCAGAAAATCACCCCCAAAATTTGAAGCCCAATTTCTCCCGAGTACGGCGATACCCCATATGTGACCCTAAACTGTTGCCTTGAAATACGACAGGGCTCCAAAGTGAGAGCGCCATGTGCATTTGAGGCCTAAATTAGGGACTTGCAGTCAGTGGCTATCTGGCAATACTGGGAGTAGTTGTTTTGCAACAGCTGGAGGCTCCGTTCTGGAAACAGTGGCGTACCAGACGTTTTTCATTTTTATTGGGGAGGGGGCTGTGTAGGGGTATGTGTATATGTAGTGTTTTTTACTTTTTATTTTGTGTTAGTGTAGTGTTTTTAGGGTACAGTCGCACGGGCGGGGGTAGTTTCTCGCTGGCAGCTTGAGCTGCAGCAGAAAATTTGCCGCAGCTCAAACTTGCAGCCGGATACTTACTGTAATCCTCCGCCCATGTGAGTGTACCCTGTACGTTCACATTGGGGGGGGGGGGGGGAACATCCAGCTGTTGCAAAACTACAACTCCCAGCATGTATGGTCTATCAGTGGATGCTGGGAGTTGTAGTTTTGCAACCGCTGGAGGCTCCGTTTTGGAAACAGTGGCGTACCAGACGTTTTTCATTTTTATTGGGGAGGGAGGCTGTGTAGGGGTATGTGTATATGTAGTGTTTTTTACTTTTTATTTTATTTTGTGTTAGTGTAGTGTAGTGTTTTTAGGGTACAGTCACACGGGCGGAGGGTTCACAGTAGTTTCTCGCTTGCAGTTTGAGCAGCGGCAGAAAATTTGCCGCAACTCAAACTTGCAGCCGGATACTTACTGTAATCCTCCGCCCATGTGAGTGTACCCTGTACGTTCACATGGGGGGGGGGGGGGAAATACCTCCAGCTGTTGCAAAACTACAATTCCCAGCATGTACGGTCTATCAGTGGATGCTGGGAGTTGTAGTTTTGCAACAGCTGGAGACACACAGGTTGTGAAACACCGAGTTTGGTAACAAACTCAGTGTTTTGCAGCCAGTGTGCCTTCTGCTGTTGCAAAAGCTACAACCCCCAGCATGTACAGACAGCGGAAGGGCATGCTGGGTCTTGTAGTTATGCAACAGCCGGAGGCATACTACATTGGCTGGGGATGCTGGGGATTGTAGTTATGCAACAGCTGGAGACACACTGGTTTGCTACTTAACTCAGTGTGCCTTCAGCTGTTGCAAAACTACAACTCTCAGCAGTCACCGACAGCCAACGGGCATGCTGGGAGTTGTAGTTATGCAACCACCAGATGCACCACTACAACTCCCAGCATGCACTTTAGCTGATTGTGCAAGCTGGGAGTTGTAGTTATACAACAGCTGAAGGTACACTTTTCCATAGAAAGAATGTGCCTCCAGCTGTTGCAAAACTACAAGTCCCAGCATGCCCATAAGGGCATGCTGAGAGTTGTGGTGGTCTGCCTCCTGCTGTTGCATAACTACAGCTCCCAGCATGCCCTTTTTGCATGCTGGGAGCTGTTGCTAAGCAACAGCAGGAGGCTGTCACTCACCTCCTGCTGCTGCTCCACGATGCCGCCGCACAGGTCAGTCCCTCGCCGCCACCGTCGCTCCTGGGACCCCGATCCCAACAGGGAAGCCGGGGATCGGGGTCCCCAGCACCGGGGGTCGTCTTCCCGCACCCGCTCACGTCCTCCGGAAGAGGGGCGGAGCGGGTTGCGGGAGTGACACCCGCAGCAGGCGCCCTGATTGGTCGGCCGGGAATCCGGCCGACGAATCAGGGCGACCGTGAGGTGGCACCAGTGCCACCTCACCCCTGCTGGCTCTGGCTGTTCGGGGCCGTCTCTGACGGCCCCGATCAGCCAGTAATTCCGGGTCATCGGGTCACTGGAGACCCGATTGACCCGGAATCCGCCGCAGATCGCTGGACTGAATTGTCCAGCGATCTGCGGCAATCGCCGACATGGGGGGACATAATGACCCCCCTGGGCGATATGCCGGGATGCCTGCTGAACTATTTCAGCAGGCATCCGGCTCCCCTCCGGCTAGCGGCGGGGGCCGGAAATGCTCAGGGCGTATCCATACGCCCTCGGTCCTTAAGGACTTGGAAACGGGGGCGTATGGATACGCCCTATGTCCTTAAGGGGTTAAGGCAAGGACCTCCAACGTAATATTTTCTTAAATATTACCTGTACCCCGAGCCACACCAGAGAGGCAGCGGGAGATCAGGGAGGTAAACAAGGGGCTCAGAAGCTGGTGTAGGAAGGAGGGGTTTGGGTTCATGGAGAACTGGGCCGACTTCGCTGTCGGTTACCGGCTCTACCGTAGGGACGGGCTGCACCTCAATGGGCAGCTGTGCTTGGGGAGAAGATGGCTAGAAGGGTGGAGGAGTGTTTAAACTAGGGACTGGGGGGAGGGAACCTACAGCAAAGAGGGGGAAGATAGTGTAGATAGAGGGGGACTTATTAATGTACCTGGGGGTGGAGCGGAGGGAGGGGTTAGAATAGTTAATAGGGATAGGCTTCATAGGAAGAAAAAGCATACACCTTTGAATTGCATGTTGACTAATGCCAGAAGTCTGTCCAATAAAACTGACGAACTGGAGTTGATAATGTCTGAGGAGGATTATGACATAATGGGTATAACAGAGACTTGGTTGGACGATAGCTGTGACTGGGCGGTCAACATACAGAGTCTATTCAGGAAGGATCGGACAAAACGGAAAGGGGGAGGAGTTTGTCTTTATGTAAAGTCCAGTCTGAAGGCCGCACTGCGGGAGGATATATGGGAGGGAAACGATAATGTGGAATCATTATAGGTAGAAATATATGGAGATAAAAATGTAAAAAAATTCTGATATGGGTTTGTTATAAGCCACCAAACATAATAGAGGCAGAAGATCAATTATTGAGGCAAATAAACAAGCAAATCAGAATGGTGTGATAATAATGGGGGACTTTATCCTATCCTGATATAAACTGGGAGACTGAGACCTGTGAACCTCATAAAGGAAACAGGTTTCTGACTATAGCTAAAGACAATTATCTGTCCCAAATGGTGCAGAGCCCAACCAGAGGGGGCGCCCTACTAGACTTAATATTAACCATTAGATCTGACAGAGTAACTAATGTTAAAGTAGAAGGACACCTGGGAAATAGTGATCATAATATAAAAAACAATGAACTTTAGGAAGGCAAAGTTTGATCAACTCAAGCCCTTAACACTATAAAATGGGATATTGTCCTCAAAAACAAGAATACTGACACTAAATGGGAGACTTTTGAGAACATTTTAAATTCTCACTGTAAGATGTATATACCTTATGGTAATAAAAGGGTCAGGAATAAAAGAAAACCAATATGGATGAATAAAAATGTGAAGGGGGCAATAAATGACAAAAATAAAAAGCACTTACTCTACTAAAACAGGATGGCAGTGAAGAAGCATTAAAAAGCTATAGAGAAAAATATGTGAAAAACAGATAAAAGCTGCAAAAATAGAGACAGAAAGACTCATTGCCAAAGAGAGTAAAACTAACCCCAAAATGTTTAACTATATAAATAGCAAAAAGGTTAAAAATGAAAGTGTAGGCCCTTTTATTATAGGCGGGGATCAGGAAAAAGCTAATATATTAAACAAATTCTTCTCCACTGTATTCACAGAGGAAAAGGAAATGCCAGGTGAAATACAGTGAGATAAGGTAAACTCTCCAGAACAGGTCAACTGTCTAACCCAGGAAGAAGTACAGTGCCACCTACAAAAAAATCAAAATAGACAAATCACCAGGTCCAGATGACATTCACCCCCGAGTTCTAAAGGAAATCAGTAATGTAATAGACAGACCCCGATTTTTAATATTCAGGGACTCTATAGTGACAGGGACTCTTCTCCAGGACTGGCGCATGGCAAATGTGGTGCCAATATTTAAAAAGGGGTCAAAAGGTGACCCCGGAAATTATAGACCTGTTAGTTTAACCTCTGTTGTATGTAAATTGTTTGAGGGTTTTCTAAGAGATGCTATTTTGGAATATATTGATAAAAATAAATGTATGACCCCATATCAGCATGGCTTTATGAGGGATCAGTCCTGTCAAACTAACCTGATTAGCTTTTATGAAGAGGTGAGCTCCAGACTGGACCAGGGGCAATCACTGGATGTCGTATATCTGGATTTTTCCTAAGCATTTGATACTGTGCCACATAAAAGGTTGGTGCATAAAATGAGAGGGATTGGGCTGGCAGAGAATGTGTGCAAGTGGGTAAGTAACTGGCTCAATCATAGGAAACAGAGGGTTGTTATTAATGGTACTTATTCTGATTGGGTGACTGTTACTAGTGGGGACCACAGGGGTCCGTCTTGGGTCCTGTTCTATTTAATATATTCATTAATGACTTGTAGAGGGGTTGAATAGTAAAGTAGCAATCTTTGCAGATGATACTAAACTCTGTAAAGCGGTAAACACAATAGAGGACAGTGCACTGTTACAAATGGATCTGGATAGGTTGAAGGTTTGGGCTGGGAAGTGGCAAATGAGATTCAACACTGATAAATGTAAGATAATGCACATGGGGAAGAAAAATCCAGGCTGGGATTATGTATTAAATGGGAGAACATTTGGGACGACTGACATGGAAAAGTACTTAGGAGTCTAAGTCAATAGTAAATTTAGCTGTAGTGACCAGTGTCGGGCAGCTGCTGCCAAGGCAAATAAAATCATGGGGAGCATCAATAGGGGAATAGATGCCGATGACAAGGAAATAATTCTACCGCTGTACAAATCACTAGTCAGACCACACATAGAATACTGTGTACAGTACTGGGCACCAGTTTACAAGAAAGATATAGTGGAGCTGGAGAGGGTTCAAAGACGGACAACCAGGGTAATACGGGGAATGGGAGGACTACAGTACCCAGAAAGATTATCAGAATTAGGGTTATTTAGTTTAGATAAAAGAAGGCTTAGGGGCGACCTAATAACTATGTATAAATATATCAGGGGACAGTACAGAGATCTCTCCCATGATCTATTTATACCCAGGACTGTATCTATTACAAGGGGGCATCCTCTATGTCTAGAGGAAAGAAGGTTTCTACACCAGCACAGATGGGGGTTCTTTACTGTAAGAGCAGTGAGACTGTGGAATTCTCTGCCAGAGGAGGTGGTCATGGTGAACCCTGTAAAATAATTTAAAAAGGGTCTGGATGCATTTTTGGAAAATAACAACATTACAGGTTATGGATTCTAGATTTATAGGAACAGAACGTTGATCCAGGGATTTATTCTGATGCCATATTTGGAGTCGGGAAGGAATTTTTAACTTTAGTATGAGGGTTTTTTGCCTTCAACTCAGTAGGGACTCATTAGGGATATAGGTTAAACTTGATGGACTCTGGTCTTTTTTCAACCTTATGAACTATGTTACTGTGGTGCCGTACGCAGCACAGGACACCTGTGCCATACTATTCCTATGCCACTGTAAAAAGGACATATGGAAGAAATAAGGCCCTTTAATGATCACTGTAAAAAGGTGTATTAGCGGTCATTAAGGGGTTACTCCTCAAAACTGCAGCCCCACTAAAGTAGTCATCTGTATGAGGCCCCCATTGAATATGGAATGGCAGGTACCAGGCAAACAGAAACATCTTAGCTTCTTCCCGATGATCTGAGCTCCAAAAAGGTTTCCCTTTCTCATACAATGCTTCTAACATAAAACCAGATTGCATCTTAACTGAAAGGTTTTTTAATGTGCGTCACATAATTCTAACATTAATTCCAGTCCTAAAACGGAAATTATTTGATTCAATTCAAACAATAATAATTTATATTAGAATCGTTGCTACCCGTTGACCTCAACGCGTTTCACGGCTGACTGCCGTATTCCTCAGTAGCCAAAATATCACTAAATGATATTTTGGCTACTGAGGAATACAGCAGTCAGCCGTGAAACATGTATAGCCTATTTCCTAATTCAAAGACTTTTGATATTATCCATCCTTTCTTGTTTTTGAACTTACCTTGACAGCACTGGAGCACCGCAACTAAATCCCACTGTGCGGCTCGCGCGCAATTCACACGAGGGACGCCGACCGCTCACCTCATTCTGCTACACACAGTGCTATCCTATAGAGGACTGCAAGCACCCGCTCCGATTGACCTCAGAGACGCGGGGTCCACAAGTGCCACATTGCAATCTTTATCCATCACCTACAAGACCGGACGCTGTACCGTGTCACCGCTACTATCTGTCTCCTGTCATCCAGGATTACACCGTAAGAAGGCCGGGATGGTCCCCATATCCACGGAGCACGCCACTCTGAAGGGGACAAACTGCATCTACGTACGGTAATACTGTCACCACATCTGAGAACAAGGTACTATCATTCCTTAATATACCTCAGTGCACTGTAGGAAACATCTAATGAACAGCAGCATTCTGTAACAGCTTGCAGTCTTCCTGTCACAAGTTATAAAATATCATTTACTACATTTTTTCACCAAGAACAGGACTTACAGCAACTTTGTATCCATTTTTTATTATCACATTGCAAGCATGAGGATGGACTATTAAAGGGGTACTCCGGTGAAAACCTTTTTTCTTTTAAATCAACTGGTGGCAGAAAGTTAAACATATTTGTAAATTACTTCTATTAAAAAAATCTTGATCCTTCCTGTACTTATTAGCTGCTGAATACTACAAAGGAAATTCTTGAAATGCTCTCTGTTGACATCACGAGCACAGTTCTCTCTGTGGACGTTATTATAATAATAAAAATGCTTTATTTATTGTTGTCCTTAGTGGGATTTGAACCCAAGTCCCCAGCACTGCAAGGCAGCAGTGCTAACCACTTAGCATACATCTGCTATGCACGGTTGCTAAAATGGACAGAGATGTCAGTAGAGAGCACTGTGCTCGTGATGTCATCAGTGTTCCAAAAAGAAAGGAATTTCCTCTCTAGCATTCAGCAGCTAATAAGTACTGGAAGGATTAAGATTTTTTTTTTTTATAGAAGTAATTTACAAATATGTTTAACTTTCTGCCACCAGTTGATTTAAAAGAAAAAAGGTTTTCACCGGAGTACCCCTTTAATTTCATTTTTTTCATTATTTTTAGCTAACCTTTTGCATATCTTTTCATATTTTACTCTGTGGTATACCTGAAGCAAGGGCCCTGCCCAGGTATCCATGATTATTTATATGTAATAAATGATTGAATATATTTAATATTTCTATTCTCAGGTATTTTATCTACTGTAATCCATTAATCAATTTATTCTTTATTTTTATTTATATTTCTGTCACTATATCAATCTGTGTGCATATATATCCACCCATATACGCCCATTGTGCAGGTGTGGGTGGATCTTCTATGCAGATAGATTGACATGAGTTTTGATTATTATTCAATTTATCAATTTCATTATTTGTGCAAACATTAAACACATAGTTTGAACATAATTACCACCATTTTTATCACTATTTATTGGATATATATTTATTTTCCACTTTATTCTAAAATTATTCTCCTACATTTATTCTACACATTTCTCTTACATTTTTTACCATATATCATACCTTCCCTTCTTTCATTCTCCTTTTTTCACTTTTGTAATCCCTTGAGGACTGGTTATGCACTTGTTGTATAATTTTTTTCAGCTACATTGTTGAAAGTCTTTTTGGGATTTAGACTTTCCAGTTAACCTCGGGATTTCAGCTGAGTGAGCTGCACTACCCTCCTTTTTTATTTCGTTTATTTATTTATTTACATGCAGTAGTTTAAAGGGGTACTCCACTGCTCAGTGTTTGGAATAAACTGTTCCGAACGCTGAAGTCGGCAGCTCAGGTTGTCATAGCCCCGCCCCCTCAATGCAAGTCTATGGGAGGGGGCGTGACGGCTGTCACGCCCCCTCCCATAGACTTGCATTGAGGGGGCAGGGCTATGATGTCACGAGCTCCCGACGCCGGCTCCAGTGTTCGGAACAGTTTGTTCCAAACGCTGAGCAGCGGAGTACCCCTTTAAAGGGGTACTCCGCCCCTAGACATCTTATCCCCTATCCAAAGGATGCTGGGGACCCCGGTGATCGCTGCTGCAGCACCCCGCTATCATTACTGCGCAGAGCGAGATCGCTCTGCACGTAATGACGGGCGATACAGGGGCCGGAGCATTGTTACGTCACGGCCCGACCCCGCAAATACAAGTCTATGGGAGGGGGCGTGGTGGTCGTCATGCCCCCTGCCATAGACTTGCATTAAGGGGACGGGCCAAGATGTCATGAGGGGCGGAGCCATGACGTCACGCTGCTTCGTCCCCTGTATCGCCCGTCATTACGCACAGAGCAAACTCGCTCTGTGCAGTAATGATAGCGCGGTGCCGCAGCGGCGATCCCCGGGGTCCCCAGCAGCGGGACTGCGGCAATCTGACATCTTATCCCCTATCCTTTGGATAGGGGATAAGATGCCAGGGGCGGAGTACCCCTTTAATGGTTTTACAGCAGTGTCTCTCAAACAGAAGCCTCCAGCTGTTGCAAAACTACAACTCCCGGCATGCCGGGAGCTGTAGTTTTGCAGTCACTGGAGGCACCCTGGGTAGCAAAAAAAAAATTTAAATAAAAAAAAATAGAGGGTTCATCTTCTTTTTTCTTTTAGTACATGTGATAGAGGGGACATGAAGGGTAGAGTGAGATCAGTGGTCAGATGTCCTAGAAGCCAGAAGGATGTCCACTGCTTGGGCTAGATTATCCACGTATCCATCAGCAGTCACCTGAGGGTGGTGTTCATCACTAGGCCTGGAAGACAGGACATTTAGGACGTTTGTGCTACATGCAGAATAATGCAAAGACTTGGTTCTTATTGGTCTAACCTGTATTTTCCTGTCCGGACGAGTACACCGCGGATCCCACAGCTTTGCGCTCCTCCAATATCACTGACAACGTCGTCTCCAACCATTACAGCCTGCAATTCAAGATAATATACAGTATAATGCAGTAATCTCCAGACTGTGACTGACAGGGCATGCTCGGATTGTAGAGTCACAGGATGGGGACCACCACATTTTTTTATATATTAATAATAAAACATTTATATTATAATATATATATATATATATATATATATATATATATATATATATATATATGCTCAAAATGAGATTACTTTCCAAACACCTAATTATTTATAAATGAAAATCATGGAAATTGTCAGGGGTGCCTAAACTTTTCCATACGCCTGTGTATTGTATATTTATTTTTATATTTTTTATTTATTTAATTTATATATGTATTTATTGATATAGCATGTTGAGCCTTTGGAAAACTAAAATGGAAACCCAGTTGATATGGGAAACTGCTCCACTTCACAGGCTTTGTTCACATGTTGCAGCTAATTACCTCATGTGTTTTTGGCACAAATTAGCGAAATTGCAGTAAAGATTGTACATTGACATAATTAGCATAACATTATTACCGGCAAAAACATACACAGTAATTGGTTGTAGTATGGCTACATCCGCTCGAGGTATGAACACAGCCAAAGTCATAATATTATATATCTAGGGGAATATGCAAAGCAGCTCATTACATCACCTTTTCAGGTAATGTTCCCTGGTATCAGCTTGGCTCCTGTTAGGGAATATAAAAAGCTGATCGGGATTTTATGCCAAGCCAGACGACTCCCCAAAAGGGAAGTTTCTACCCATCTGCAGACAGCTGTTTCGGGGTTTTTGCCACTCGTCAGTACAGAACAGGGTGATCTGGCTTGGCTGGGGTAAGAGGCCTGAAGCAGCTATATATATTTGTGGTCATGGCTCGAAAGGCCGAACGAGCAAGTATACGAAAAAGGAGAATAAGAGTACTTACCGTCCTGAGCCTTGGAACCCCGGTAGACCTAGTACAGAATTTAAGAAATACAAACAGCGGATGAGGTGTGCCCAATAACCGCGACCGAGGGCACGCCTATAGAGGGCAAAGAGTCAAGAGTAGGGTGTAACTCTATTTTATTTGTATCACAACGCCAACACTTTAAACACATTAGCCATTTCGGTAGAGGGATCCGGAATGTACCGGTCAAAACAGCTGGAGTTCCAGCGGCCTAGCTTCTTAATGATGTGAGCTGGGACATCATGTTTGGAGGCTGCGGAGGCCGCTCCGATCCTGAATGAGTGTCCTGAGATGACAGTGGGATCATGACCTAGCATGGTGACTAGGGAGCGGACGTATCTGGTAAACTGGGAGGAAGACAGAGCATGCCCAGCCACCGGGAGGAGCGGACTGTCCGCTGCTTGCCCGGACAGCATTGAGAGGAGGTCGGTGAGAGACGAGACTGGGCACCACTGATGTGAGGTGGGGAAATATCTGATGGATGCTCCCCATCTGCAGGTTTTGGTGGACGGAAGGGTGAAAATGAAACCTAGCCTGTTGGATGATAGCTGGCTCAGGGTCGGCCCGGGTGCTCGGCAGCCAGTGCGCGTGAACTCCCCCGGTCTAAGGAAGCCGTAAAAAGCAAGGTGTATGGCAGCTTTGATGACCGTGCTAAGGTGAAAGCCAAAAGGGTGCGTGTCCAGTAAGGAAGACATAGCCCGGAAAAGATCCCCCGTGACCGGAGCGCGAGAAAGAGATTTGGGGTGCGACAAGACTGAAATGCCCTTGAGTGCTGCTTTGATCGGATGAGCAGAGAGTAGAGAAGAGGCGTGAGGGTGCGAGAGTGACCTGTGGTGTTGAAGACCTGTTAAGTGAAGT
The DNA here is from genome assembly GCF_029499605.1 of Hyla sarda. Classification (NCBI taxonomy): domain Eukaryota; kingdom Metazoa; phylum Chordata; class Amphibia; order Anura; family Hylidae; genus Hyla; species Hyla sarda. Next base: position 54,913,846 of record NC_079195.1, read on the forward strand.
TTGATGGTGTTCTGGGATAAGTGTAAAGAAGAATGGCAAAAACCAACAAAAGCTAGGGCAGAGTGTAAAGTGATTGTGGGGGAAAGCCCTAAGCCCTGCATGAAGGAGGAGAAAACCGCCAAAGCGGTATCATAAGCCGGGATCGTGCTGGGAGCTAAAGACTTCTTGATTAGAGTGTTGGCAATGGAGACGTATCTGGCTAGTCCGTTAGCAGTTGTTGGAACGGAGGCACCGGGACTCCGACCCGGTCTGCGTCTGGTTGTACCTGAAAAAACACACCGAATTTAGCCCGAGAGAGTGCATCAGCCGCCAAGTTCTTCCTACCTTCTATGTGCTCGATCAAAAAATGGAAATTGTGCTGGAGAGACAACAGAATGAACCTCCTGACAAAGCGCATTATGTGGGGGGACCTAGAGCGTCCTCTGTTGAGAATGTCGACCGTAGCGGAATTATCGCACAGAAATCGAACTGTGGAGTTAGCCCAGGAGTTTCCCCAGACAGCAGCGGCGGCTACGATGGGAAATGTTTCAAACAGGGCTGACGTGACTGTGAAGTCAGGAATGTTGCGGATCTCAGCTGGCCAGGGGCCGGCTAACCATTTGTTCCCGAAAATGGCTGCGAAGCCAACCGATGAGGCATCGGACACTATAGTCGGGGACCCGTCTGATAAAGGGGGAACGAAGAAAGAGACGCCGTTCCAGCTCTCCAAGAAGTGATCCCACATGAGTAGGTCAGCCATCGCCTCATTGTTGATGTGGATGACCTGCCTCTGACCCGATACTGAAGGGAGAAGGTCCAAAAGTCTGGATATGAAGGCTCTCCCCTGCGGGATGATCCTCATAGCGAAAGCCATCATGCCCAGGAGGCTCTGGAGTTCGACCCTGGTTACTGTGCGACTCCTGGATAGGTTGTGTATCATCTCCCGGGTTCTGACTAGTTTCTCCTGGGGAAGCCTAGCCTGCATGTTTACAGTGTCTAGGATGACGCCCAAGAACACCAGTTGCCTGACGGGGCCCTCCGTCTTGTGAGGTGCCACTGGGACCCCGATTTCCTTGAACAGAGACAGTAGTGAAGTGAGGTTGCGAGGAGCGAGACTAGGATGTTCGAGTAGTAAGAAGTCATCCAGGTAATGTATGACGTGCTGGCAGTCAGCCACGTTCTGGAGTGCCCAATGCAGTGCTGTGGCTAGTTGGTCAAAGAGCCAGGGGCTGCTCTTTGCCCCGAATGTGAGCTTAACTGCGAAATAATACTTGTCCAGCCACCTGACACCGTGCCATTGCCAGAGGTCTTGTCTGATCGGGAGTAGTTTGAAAGCGTCCGTTATGTCCGCTTTGGACAACCAAGTGTTTCTCCCTGACTGTAGGATGATCTGTATGGCTCGGTCAATAGTAGCATATTTCATGGAGAACTCGTCGGAGGGGATTAAAGCATTGATGCTGGGAATGATGGAGGAATAAGGCGCTGAGAGGTCATAGATTAATCTTCTTTTATTGGAAAATTTGCCTGTGGCAAGCCCCAGAGGGCTGACTCTCCAACATGGAAAAGGGGGCACATCAAAGGGACCTATCATGAAACCTTTTGCCAGTTCCTGCTGGATTAGCCCGGACACGATCTCTGGCTCAGAAAGGGCTGACGACAGGTTACCACATTCATGCGTGCTTTGTGGCAAAGCGACCAAACCTGTGTGGAACCCATCGCAGAAACCCGCCACCAGCCATCTCACCCAGTCGGGCTCAGGATGACCAGCTAGGACCTGGGCGAGGACCTGTACCACGCCTAGTCATGCCTGAGGGCCCTTCTGGGAGAAGATAGAGCTGGGGTGAGCCCTGAAACAAATGAAACACACATGTAGTAGTCTGCAATTGCTGTACACGCAGGAGGAAAGATTGAAGTTATTGCAGATCTGGGTCTTGCCCAGGTACCTCACTGGTCTACCGAGCCTATCTAGGGCGGCCACGTTCCTTGGAGCTGGAGGGGTGAAGGCGTTCAGGCTCCTACTGGTGCTGGGTTCCCCTGGGTTGCTGACCTGCGGGCACCAGCTGGAGGAATGCGTGGTCACCCCGCATGCGGTGCAGGAGGGGGCTTTCAGACCCGCGAAATGTTCGCAGTATAGCTCCGTGTCTATGGACCCCCAGTTGGTGACGTAGCCGAACTGCGCGTATGCGGCTGCTGCTTTTGCTGAAAAAGACTTGTGGTACTCGTAAAACGTGGTACCCCCGTACTTGTACGCCATCTGCACAACCCTGTGTAAGTACAGGTCCAACTCCTCCCTGCGGCCAGGGCTGACTGAACAGAGTACGTCCCTGAATAGTCCAAATGCCAGCACAAACTCAGTGACACTCAACTTCCTGCTGAGCCTAGCGTCCTTGCTTTTGAACGTGACCGCCAGCTCCCCGCAGGCAACGGTTTTGGTATCATGTACGTCCGTGGTGGCAATTAGCAGAGAGGCGAGGTTGACCTCTTTTCCCTCAAGGATGTCCTTTTTTTATGGCTGCCGGGATGAAATGTGCGGGCGTGATGATCGGTGGAGGATGTGGCATACCTGAAGGCGTGGCCTGAGAGGTAGAAGCCGTGGGCGACGCTGCGGTCGGGACTGCTACGTCACTCCTGGAGAGTTCCATTAGGTCTAGCCTAGCCTTGAAACCTGACACCGTCGTAAGCACCTCAGTCATCATCGTGTGAAGCTGAGACAAGGAGGCGCTTGAAACTTGATCCTGGGCCGCAGCCTGGCTACCCCGGGGGGCTTGGTCAGCATTCAGCAAGTTGAATAACTCGCCCTTCCTAGCTGAGGCCGGAAAGGGGACACCCCTCCTTCTCAACTCTTCCATTAGCCTGGGGATGGTCCAGGACCTGTACGAGGGCAAGCTGCCTCGGTCCGAGGCCCTGGCAGGAGTCTCAGGAACCGAGAGTGCCTCCTCGATATCCGCTGGCTGAGACATGCTGCTGGCAACCTGTCCGGGCCATAGAAGGGTGCCGGCAAGAATAAGAGGAAAAGAGAACAATAAAAAATGACTAGTGAAAAAAGAAAAAAATATATATATATATATATATATACCCTCCCTATATATGTATATATACTCTCTGTACACAGGTTTTTTTTTTTTTTCCTTTTCGTTCTCCTGGCTACAGGAGGGAACTGACCTGCTGAATTTCCTGAAAAGCTTCCAACACCGGGAGTACTGACCGCACGGTAATGGCTTCCGGCTGTGGATATTTTAAAGGAAAAGATTAATTACACATGAATGTGACCGACCGAAAAGGCGTGATGGAGGAAAGTGTGATACTGAAACTGAGGCTAAATGTATGCTGTTGCGCTGAAGAAGAGTCAGAACAGCATACGCAGAGGACCCCACTGAAGATGAGTCAGCCACAGGTGATCCTCTGCCTATGAGTGATGTCGAGTCGTTCTGAAGAAGAGTCAGAAATAACCATGTCGTCAAGCCCCAACTGAAATTGAGTCAGGCTGGGGCCGATTGACGTGAGTGTGGTGACGCACGTGGCTCTGAAGACGTGTCAGTAGCAGCGTCCTAACCGGTGGCGGGAGTGCTCGTGACTGCGTAAATGTACGGGATGAGTATGGAGTGATAGACGGGGGGAGAACATACGGTTCCCCTCTCTAATATTGATTCTGTAAGTACCTCAACTGAAAGCTGTATGAGATGTATACGGGAATACGGACACAATCCGACCACCTGGTACCCTGTGGAGCAAGCAAAACGTGATGAGGCAGGAAGCACCCTGACTGACCGTGACTGCCAACGTTGACGAGCCACCGGCCGTCAAGCTAAATATATGTATACAGTGACATCAAACAAACAAGTTCCGTGCCGTAGTGGTGACAAGCAGCTCCCAACCCCGCTCCCTTGACGCCCCCTCCCCCTGGCAACCAGGACCTGCTGGGCCTGGCGACTCCTGCCATGTGCCCACCTTGTATGTGAAAACGGGGGGGGGGGGGGGGGGGAGGGGGGGGTGCTGGAGCAGTGGTGGGAAAGAGTCGCTGCTCCCTGGAGAAATCCGGCGTGATTAGTAGGGCCTACGTGCCACTGGAGGGAAGCTGTGGCCTCCGTGCGTGGCTCTAACTGAAACCGAATCGACCCCCCCCCCCCCAGCCGAGCGGCGAAGGGGAGCGGGACTGTATTGCGGGTCCTGGGAAACCCCTCCCCTATGGCCGGGGCCGTTTGTGTGGAGGCCGTCAGCGGCAGCGTCCTACGGCTGAGCAGCGGCAGCGCCGCGGTGCCGGACGACGCCGTCACAGAACCCCGCCCCCCCCCCCCCGGGCCAGAAACCCCGCCCAGCCAGCGCACGAGGCAGGAGATGGCGTGGAAGCGGGGCACCAGGCCCGGACGGAGCGGCCGGGCCGACGAGCGGCGGCGGCGCGGCTGAACCAGGGAGGTCCCCCACCCACACCCGGAAGCGCAACACCGGGGAGAACGCCGTAGTGCAGGGCCCAACAACCCGTTCCCCCCCCCCGGCCAGCCGAGCGAGTGCTGACAGCCGGCAGGAGAGGACGGGCCGCGCGACCCGCAGGAGCAGCGCTCCCCCAGAGCGGCAGCGAGCAGGTGGCAGGCGGGTAACCGGTACAGGGGCCTGGGCCTGCGGCAGGAGTGATACTTACCGACCTGAAACACGAAACACGAAATAACTGCAACCCACTGCAAACAACTGACACCTCCGAGACGTACGCCCTAACACAGTATCCTGCAAGAGAAATACCGCCCACGAGTCATACGCCCCTACCTAAGGGAGAGGGGAGTTTATATACCCCACGCCACTCCCACAAATGCAGCCAATTAGGCTTTTTACATTACACACATACACATACACATACACATATAGTTAGTATGTGCACGTCCACTACATTCTACCTCATATACTACCTCGTGTGGTTGCACACCCAGCTCTTTCAGTGCAGACATGAAGAAGTTCTTGGCAGGTTTTCCCACAACCTCGGCTGTGATATCGCAGGCGTACTGACCAACAAAGAAGAGGGATTAATAAAAGCAATATTCACTGTCCAATATGTGCAAACAGCATAAGGCTGGAATTCCACTTGGTTTTTTTTGTGGCAAAAACGCCAAGAAAAACGCAAATTCTGCCGCATGGTGTTTTTTTGGCCAAAAAACGCTGCGGCCAGGTGTTAGCTGTAAATCAATGAGAAATTTCAAAATTCTTATTCCACTTTGGCGTTTTTTCACTCTTTTCTTGTGTTTTTGAAATTGTTGGTAATCACAGCATGTTGCGCCACTGGCATTTTTTTAGTCAAAATCGTGGCGTTTTTCTCCCATAGAAGTCTATGGGAGTGAAAAAACGCCAAGAAAAACGATATGGGGGTTTTAACTTTGGCGTTTTTGCAGGCGGTTTTTATTCTTTTTTTGGACTTCAGCGATCCTTTTTTTAATAAAATTTCGTAGGGTACCATTACAAAAAATAAATAAAAAAGATACAGTAGTGAAGGAAAAATTGTATCTAACGAAATGTAGCTTTTTTTATTACAAAATTTTTATTAATTTTCAAACAGGGATCAATTTATGTGGGCGGGCGGGGACCTAAAAATGTAGCCGACAATAATAAAAATTTAGTGTGTGTGTGTGTGTGTGTGTTTTTCACTTTATTTATTTTTTGTACTTTTTTTTAAGGTAGTACTACTACTCCCAGCATGGAACACACTATTCCATGATGGGAGTAGTAGCACCTGTACTAATTGACAGATCGCCGTTGTGATCCTCATGTATAATTTATAGATGCGACCAGCCGCTCTTCTATGGTCCCCTGCCCTGCCGTATATATACACTTATTCATATTTCCCGCAGAGAGCTGTGATTGGCTGGAACTATCTGGGAAATCGGAATGTGTATACATATGGCAGTGCAGGGAACCATAGGAGAGCGGCCGCTGCATCTATACATTATACAGGAGGATCACAGCGGGTGTCAGTAGTGATACCCGCTGTGATCTGTGATCTTTCCTTAACTGCAGGTACAGTAGCACACTCTGCTCAATGCTGGGAGCTGTAGTACCTGCACTAATAGACAGATCGCAGCGAGTGTCAGAAGTTACACTCGCTGCGATCTGTCTATTAATGCAGATACTACAGCTCCCAGCATGGAGAAGAGTGTGCTCCATGTTGGGAGTAGTAGTACCTGCAGTTAAGGACACATCACAGTGGATGTCACTACTGACACCAGCTGTGATCGTCCTGTCTATAGCAGAGATGGAGCGACTGTATACAGCGCTCGCATCTCTGCTCTGTACTCCGGCCACTCACTGATATTTCCCTCAGAGCTGTGATTGGCTGCAACCATCCGGCCAATCACAGCTCTGGGCGGAAAATATGAATGAGTTATGTTCTATTCACATCACTGGCCGCAGTACAGTGCAGAGATGTGAACGCTGTATAGAGCCGCATCTCTGCTATATAATGGATGATCACATGGGGTGTCAGGACTGACACCCGGGGCAATATGTCTATTACTACAGGTACAACTACTCCCATCATGGAACAGTCTGTTCCATGCTGGGAGTAGTAGTACTACCTAAAAAAGTGAAACACACACACTATTAAAAAATAATAAAAATTTTGTTATAAAATATATACATTTTGTTTAATAAATTTTTTTCCATCACTGCTGCATCCTTTTTTTTTGGTACCCAACAAATTTTGGGTATCAAAAAAAAAAAAAAAAAAAAATGCAATTTCCACACAAATGAAAAAATGCCAGAAAAAACGTCAGACGCAGGACATTGCACTGGCGTTTTTTCAGGCGTTTTTTTTTATCCAAAAAAACGCAGTACAAAGAACCAAGTGGAATCCTAGCCTAAAGGCATACATACCTCCAGAGCTTTCATGTAGGCCCCCACATCTAACATCAAGCCATGTGTTTCCTTATAATAACGTCTGAAAAACATAGATTATATACTTAATTTTTTCAAGAGAGAAGAGCACTGAATACAAAACAGGCATATGGTGCCAGCGACCTGGATCTTAGGAAGAAATAAATACAACTTTATCTAGAGCAGCTCCCATTTTTCTTTGTCCACCACCCAGAAACAGGTGGTACCTTCAATGCACAACCCTGTCTTTACCCTAACCTTTTCCAAGCGCTTAGGAGAAGAAGAGAATTTGGTGTCATTGCACCCATCACGTGTCCTTCATTTGCAGTGGTGTCGTGTACAGAAAACCTGGACTGCTATGGCCTAGATTCATATCTTTTGTAGCAATGACTATAGGTTCTATTTGACATCTGATGGTTGGGTTCGGATGAGCCCTTCAATCCTACCTTTCATGTGAAGCGACACACTGATCCAACTGCTGGTGTAATGATTTGGGGAGCCATCGTTTATGACAGTTGGTCACCCCAATAATGTTATGAGGGACATAAACAGCTCAGCCATATGTACAGGACAACCTGTGGCCACATAGGTTGTCTCTCATGGCTTCCAACTGGAATTTTTTAACAGGATGATGCTCTCCCATACACAGTAAGGGTTTCCCAGAAATCCCTTTGGAAGATTGCAACACATCCTTGGCGTGCCTGGTCGCCAGCTTTATCGCCAATTATGCATATATGGGACCAGCTGGGTTGTCAGCTTCTTAAACCTATGAGTGTACAGAATCTACGGGCCCAGGTGCAATATCTGTGGGCAAATGTGCCGCAGGATGCCATATGGCACCTGTACGCCCAATCATATCTCATCATGTATGTAGACTACAGGCGACCCAACAAAGTATAAGAGCCTCCTTACAGTCTTTCCCAATAAACGTATCTTTTGGCTTTCATATTGATAATGGCCCTGATTTACTATTGTAAACCCGACACATTTTGTTGGGTTGTGCTCTGGGGCATTGCACCAGAAATTCTGTCTGCGCCAGAATTGAAAAAAAAAAACAACTAACTCTCCAATTTACTGAGAAAACCCTAAAAAGGGCCGTGTCTGCCGGGGAAAGTGGGTGTGGTCACCTAAAAGGGGCGTGTCCCTGACATTTTCACAAAAACACATATTTACTAAGGTTTCCACAGAAAATGTGGTGGATTTGAGCTGAGGAAAACCAGACAGATCCGAGCATGTGTAAAAAAAGCAAACTCTAGGGAAAAGTGCAAAATGTAGGAAAACCTTAGTAAATACCGTGAAAAAAAAATTGTGGGGAATTAAAACCCACAAAAAAAAAAAAAAAACTACATAACCCTCTCAGTAAATCAGGGCTAATATGTTTAATCTTCTGCCGAGATCCAATTCCTTGTTGGAAGTTCTGCTGTGGCACTTCCAACGTGTGCACAGACCAGCAGAATCCCATTATTATCAATAGGAGGCTGCTGTAGGCATAATCCGTATGGAATTTCACACTAAGCTCTAAGGCTACTCTTACACAGTGCAGTTTTGAAGCCATAACCCGGTGTAGATCAAAATAAATTAGATAAAATAAAGAACAGATGCTACTACTATAATTTTTTCTTTTTTTATGACTCCATTCCCCACAGAGAGTCGATTAAAAAATGAGAAGTAGCATCTGTTCTTTACAGTATTTTATCAAATTCATTATGATCAGATCTGCACAGTGTAAGAGTCCCCTTTAAGGGGTACCCCATCTGTAGACCTCTTATCCCCTATACAAAGGGTAGGGGATAAGATGTCTGATCGTGAGGATCTCAGCAGGGACCCCGCGATCTCCGTGTAGCACCCGGCTTTCTGAAAGTTATTTTCAGAACGCTGGGTTTCGGCGGCCGTGGTGGTGATGTCACGACACGGCCCCTCGTGATATCACTCCACACTCCCTCCATTCATGTTAATGGGAGGGGGCATACACCCCCTCCCATAGATATGAATGGAGAAAGTGTGGCTTGACGTCACAACCACGGCCGCCCAGACCCAGCGTTCTGAAAGTAACGGGGGGAGGGGTTGTAGATGATCAGACATCTTATCCCCTATCCTTTTGTATAGGGGTGGAGTACCCCTTTAAGCCTCCTGCTCCTCCTCAATCAATAATAAAGTTTAGAAGTTATCCGATCATATCCTTTATATAAGAATTTAATTTGGCCTGAATATCCAATATTCCCACTCACATTCAGTTGTTCAGAAAAGGAGGGAATAATACAGATTTTAGATAATTCTGGGGACACATAAGAGACTGAACCACTCACCCTTTCCCTAGAGATATCAGAACTGGTTTTTCCAGGCCAAGTAACACTTGAAATGCTCGGTTGACATTTTGATAAGAAAAGTTTTCAGCAGCATCTCCGATCACAACACAGTTGGGTTGGGATTTATCAATGGAGTCAAATTCAGGGAGGAGATCTACACCAAGAGAGATACATAGATAACATTATAGACCTATATACACACAGTATATGCTGGTAAACAACTCCATTATAAGAAATGTACCAGGTTTGGTCAGGTTTTTCCAAAATATCACGAACAACCAAATAATTATAAACAATATCATTTGGAATAGTATAGGTCTGTGTGAACTATTTCCAGATCTATAGTTCCTTCCGTTCTTGTACGGATGCATATTGGGATGTGTAGCACTTTCCACCCACCGTCATGGACCAGGAGGTGAGGGCGCAGCCCCTGTTCCAGCATTAGTTTTCTTGCCGCAGGTCCTGGAGCAGTAACTTCATCTTCAGAGATGCTAAATCCAAACTTCTGCAGTTTATGGACAAACTGAGCCCTCGTGGCCTGAGACTCATTCGTGCAGAATCGCAGCTTTACACCAGATTTACGGATCCTAATGAAGAAGGCAGGAAATGCAATTCAATAAATGCTCATACATATGCAATTGTTTTTATATAGTGTAACCATTTCAGGGGAACACTCTTCTAGAAGACCATCTTCACTGCCACTTCCGAGTTTTCTTTTCACAGTATGTTCAAAAACATCACACTGGCCAAACACCACAATGGCCTTAAAGGGGTACTCCACCCCTAGACATCTTATCCCCTATCCAAAGGATAGGGGATAAGATGTCTGATGACAGGGGTCCCACCGCTTGGGACCCCCACATTCTACCATGAGGCACCCACCTGTAACGGCTTCCGGAACCGCTGGAGGCCCTCAGGCTAATACCATCCCTACCACAAGAACGGAAGATCGTGACATCACGACTCCGCCCCTGTGTGACATCACACCCGCCCCCTCAATGCAAGTCTATGGGAGGGGGCGTGTCACGCCCCCTCCCATAGACTTGCATTGAGGGGGCGGGTGTGATGTCACACGGGGGCGGAGTCGTGTCCCCAAGAAGTGGAATGACGTCAGCACTGCCGGACCGTGAGGCCTGTGCCAGACCAAGGTATGTACGAGTTTATTTTATTTTTGAGGCTCAGGCACAGGCATATATAAAAAAAAAGTGTTCCACTACAGTTGTCCTTTAATATATTGGTGTCATTACAAGTCTTCATATACGTATCTGTAAGTTTCTTTCTAGTTCCCATACTAAGCTTCACCTAAAAATGATGCCTCTGCATCTTCATGGGTAACTGGTCAGATAGATGACTTGTAATGTTAAAAAGAGTACCTGTCACCAAATAAAATAAAACTAAACTAACTCAGGCTGTTCCCCAACTACTCCTAACATCCCTCCCACCCTTAGAAAATATTTCAAAGCTTTACAAATCTGTGTATCTTACCTTTCTTCTTGCTCACACAGTGAAATTTCCCAGCAGGAGAAAATGGGCGTTTCCCAGCAGGCATGTCCCTGAAGCCTGCTAGGGGACCACTTCCGCCCTCACATGGTTGCAGTGCTGTGATGAATAGAAGACCTCAGGCTCTGTGCAGCAGCTTTCAGTCTGTGTATCTTTCAAATGAGTCTCTTTGCAGCCATCAATCAAGCTTAGTGCAGAGAAAAACTTCCAGAGTTTGGTCTCCTGCCATTACAAGCAGGAGACCAAGATCTGAGATTTTGACCAGACGGAATGTGCTCTGGCCAAAAAGGGAGACCCCTGGTGGCCAGAAGTATACAGCAAAAAAAACTAATTTTAAAAAATTTTTATGGAAGCCAATTACAAAAGTAATTTATTTGGCATAAGGAATCACATATTAAAAACCCTGTTTAATGACAGGGACCATTTTAAGGTGTACTCCTTCCCTAGACATCTAGGGGATAAAAGGTCTGATCGAGGGGGGTCTGGCCGCTGCAGTAATCTGCATGCACTGAGCAAACTCCACCCGATGCCAGATTACAGGCAACCACAGCCCCCTCCTATAGACATTAATGGAGGAAGACTGACGACCACAGCCGGCCAGAGCCTAGCACAGCTCGCGTTCTAAACATAAATGTCCTTTGGATAGGAGATAAGATGTCTAGGGGCAGAGTACCCCTTTTAAAAGGGGTTGTCCAGGGAGCAGAAAAGGTATTACTTCTTCTGCCTTGGCCCCCCACTTCTGCCCTGTCTCAGAAGTAAAACCTTCTGAAATGAGAGGGGACAGGTACCAAATTGTAATCGTCGCATGCGGGTGAAATTACATACGCATGAGATGTCCATAAGCTGTATGATGTTGCGGCAACATTGTGCAGCTATTTGACATTGCATGCGGGAGCTGAGCGGCAGTAACTCCCAATGGAATCTGTAACTGTGCCGTTCATAATATTGGCGACGCCTCTGCCACATCAGCACCCCTGTGCAGCTAAATGCTCAATGACAAACAGTAGTATATTGGGCCATATACATTTATCCATAAGACCATGTAATGGCTTTAAAAACAAACAAACACTCTGCTAAACCCCAATTTCGCATTCCACCATGTGCTAAAGAACATTTCATGGTAGCAGAAAAGTAAGTTATGGGGACAAAGTCATCTGTGAGGTTAAGTATACACTGTGCGAGTGCAGAACCTGGAGAAGGAGCTGGAGGCGCAGAGACTTAGCCCTTGTGGTACCTCAAGTCTCAGCAGCTCGAGGTTAAACACGGCTCTATGGCTTGTCCGTGGACATCAGACAGATGAAAATGACACATAACACTTAATGTGTAATTGCCCTTCATAACATGAGCTTTTCTCTTTCAAATGAGGCCATTTGGCTAAAGAGATAACGCGATCCCGGCGTACGTTCCTAATCCACCAGCGAAGCGTGGCACACTTAAAGGGTAATGATGCAGGTGAGCAGAGCATACGAGGGACCAATTATCCCTAATAAATGACTGTGCGACCTTCTCAGAACAGTGAGCAGAGGGCGACCGAGGCAACATCTGTTCTCTCCTAGCATGGTAAATACTCCCAACAAGTGCCCACCTCCACTGGAGTGTTCACAGGAAAACATCTCGGCACAGTTCTCTCCAGCAGCCATGGTCTCATAGATCAGAACTTAAAAGGGGTACTCCCCTCGAAAACATTTTTAAATCAACTGGTGCCAGAAAGTTAAACAGATTTGTAAATAACTTCTATTTAAAAATCTTAATCCTTCCAGTACTTATCAGCTTCTGTATGCTACAGAGGAAGTTCTTTTCTTTTTGAATTTCCTTTCTGTTTGACCACATTGCTCTCTGCTGACACCTCTGTCCATTTTAGGAACTGTCCAGAGTAGGAGCAATTCCCCATAGAAACCTATCCTGCTCCTGACAGTTCCTAAAATGGACAGAGGTGTCAGCAGAGAGCACTGTGGTCAGATAGAAAGGAAATTCAAAAAGAAAAGAACTTCCTGTGGAGCAAATAGCAGCTGATAAATACTGGAAGGATAAAGATTTTTTTAATAGAAGTAATCTACAAATCTGTTTAACTATCTGGCACCAGTTGATTAAAAATTATTTTTTCCAATGGAGTACCCCTTTAAAGGCCATATTTTAACTGAAAGGGAGGAATCTATCAATGTTAACACCAGAAAACGGTCCCAATGTCCCAATGTATGGGGCAAATTGAGGCTTGCGCAAATGTTTGCAAAATTATTATTTTTTTATTGATAATTTCCCAAAGTGTCTGATATCTATTGACTTAAAGCAGTGGCTTTTCCAACCAGTGTGCCTCCAGCTGTTGCAAAACAACAACTCCAATATTATTATATAAAAGTCAACTAAACCTACCAAAATGGCGGGCGCAGCTAACTAATGTGAACACGGAATGGCGAAAGAAAAATTGGACGTGTTTTTAATCTCTGATCATTTTGTTTTCCTAAGACTGTGTCTTTCAACCAGAGTGCCTCCAGCTGTTGCAATACTACAACTCTCAGCATGCCCGGATGCATGCTGAGAGTTGTAGTTTTGCAACAGCTAGAGGCACTCTGGTTGAGAAACACTGAGAAACGTTTTATTTAGCCTGGAAGAAATAGTGTATGTTGCTGGATAGGGCATTGTAAAAAAAGAAAAAAATGATACCAAGTGTCGCGATTATTACGGCACGGGATCGCCGTTTTTTGCGCTGTTAAGAGGCCTCCAAATATGTGGAGCCCTTTAATTGTGCTGCTAATGGTACGAGGTCATGACGCCAATATGGCCTATGATCACCAAAATGCTAAATATGTGACCTGATGAAATACCAAAATATATCAAATCATGTAATTCATGTCTCTGGGCGCGACTATTTACCCAGAATTGTTTAGTTCATTGATTAGCGCTTGGCGGTACCTTTGCAACATCATAAAAAAAATACACAGGTATTCTAAAATATGCTGATTTATTGGCCAGATGATTAATAAACATACATATATAAAAGTATATAAAACAATGATTAAATGTATATATGATTCACCAATCAATTGTGATCATATATATATAAAATATTAGCAATACATTATAAGCTAAGGTTAGTAATTTTTTCTGTCCCGCCAATTGCCCATCAATACCTAACCCCCTCCCTGTTTTTAAATTTTTTTTTTTTTTTACCATATTAAAAATGCCTTTTTGTCTGCCTGGTAGTGTGCTCACTACCAGGCAGACTTTCCCAGCAGGCACCACGTCACTGATGCCTGCTGGGGGGGGCACACTTCCGCCCTTAGTTCATCTACACAGGGTGCCTCCAGCTGTTTCCTCACTACAACTTCCAACTTGCCCTGACATCTATTGGCTGTCAGGGCATGCTGGGAGTTGTAGTGGTGAAACAGCTGGAGGCACCCTGTGTTGAAAACATTAAAATAATAAGTTAGGGCCATGGGGCGCTGCCCCGTTCCATACCCCCCGCCCCTGTGTGGAAAACCCGAACCCCGCTGTCACCCAACCCCCATGTAAAAACCTTGAACCCCGCACTCCCCTAAAGATAGATACATACTGCAGAGTCCAGCAGCGGGTGTGCAGAGGCAGCAGCAGTGGCGACATGTGCAGGAGGAGTGGCCGCGTGAGCCCAGGGAGCCAATGCGCTTGCTCCCGCCTGTCTGATTGACAGGCAGGGAGTGAGCACAGGCTGAATGAATAAGGAACAAATGCCCAGCCGGCATCGCTTCGAATTCAGGTGTGACGTCACGCCAGCCTGCAGCCGGCCACTAGGAGGGAGACCCCTAGTGGCCGGTTTTCCAACTTAAATTAAAACGTTTTAATAAAAATAAATAATGAAAATATATTAGAGATATGTTGTAGTACATATGTACTACAACATATAAAAAAAAAAAATGTTGATGACAGTGCCCATTGAGGGAAATAGGATTATTTACGCAGAACATTAATGAGGCATACTAAGATTTTCTTAGTTGGTAAAACTACATTACAGAAAACAGTTTCATTTTACAACAATGGTTAGTTCAATATCATATGTTATTAAACCAAATGATATTAAGGACGGGACAAAATCTAATATCTGGATATATTAAATGGAGGTGACGTGTATGAACCCTCCAGCCCTACTAACTAACCATACATATCTGGTAGGACATATTTAAGTACAGATCTAAAATCTGTGTTCCTAAATTTGAAGGAATTACTGCTGTTCAGAGATGTCAGCAGAGAGCACTGTGGTCGTGATGTCAGCAGAGAGCACTGTATTCCAAAAAGAAAATAATTTTATCTGTAGTATTCAGCAGCTAATAAGTACTGGAAGGATTAAGATTTTTTAATAGAAGTAATTTAAAAGTCTGTTTAACTTTCTGGCACCAGTTGATAAAAAAAAAAAAAAAAAAAAGGGGGAAATGAGAACTTGATATGCTTAAAACATAACATTTATTGTAGACTATTAAAATAAATGCCAAATAGTAACCTCAAATAAATATAGGTGTGAAGGTGATGGTTACAGTGCTCTAGTTACTAGAGTCCGCAAGGACCCTATGGTATCTATATGGATCCCGAGCTCTCAATATGGTCCTGTGGTGACCACTGTTCAGGCACATATAGCACCAACAATTTGTTGCTCACAATAGTATCCCCACAACAACCAACGCGTTTCTGTCACACTATTATTTGTGACTTCTTCAGGGGAGAAACCGCTGGGGGGGGGGGTGAGCCGTAAAGAATAATGAAGATTGATAAAGCGGTATCTTGTGTATAATATCTTTATGTAAGTAGAGCTATGTATTAGCGTTAGTTATACCCCCAGTAAACTCATGCAAAGTAATAAATGAAACTGTGCAAGCGTCACAGGGGACCGATCCTGGTCACACCTAGCCTAATGCACCTAGTTTGTCAGGTGCCTGGTGCCAATATCCGGACAGTCACCGATCTGTGAAGAAAAAGAATATAGGCACAGTATGATGGGTCTGGTAGCCACACCTGTAGTAGGACAAATTTTAACCCATATTCAAGATAAAATACCTGTGCAATGGAGGAAAAGCAAAAATAAGGACAGGTGCCCTTGTTGGCACGTCTCTGAAAGGCGGAATATGCCCGCCGCTGTTGCTTCCACACCTGTATAGAAAACGTATATATCACTGTTGTAGCTATACCTGGGAAGTGATAGAATAAGTATACGTCCAGGGACCAGGTTATCAAAACACCGGGCCCTCCGATCAACCCTTTACTCACAGTTTTGTTGGAGGTATAATGATCCGCTCTACCCTGCTGCAATGGCAGACAGGGGAGCGTATTAACTCCGGCCGCTATATAGTCCGCAGCCGGGTGGCGTCTGACATCATGCGCCTGCGCCCGCCATTGTCTGAGCGGCGCAGGACAGTGGCGTCATGGCTGTGGAAGCCGCTCCCCCAGCGCCGCCGTGAGGGAGCGTCCCCGCTGCCATGGTAACCCGGTAGCCAGGGAAAACCCACTATACCACGCATGCGCCGACTGTTAGGATGAAGGTGTTTGCATGGCTGTATTAATAGAGGTGATCCACAGATTTTATGCTCCAAACCTGAAAGTTTTAGGGTAACTCTACCCTAAAACTGTCAGGTTTGGAGCATAAAATCTGTGGATCACCTCTATTAATACAGCCATGCAAACACCTTCATTCCGTTATGTACGCAGCGCGAACAGTCGGCGCATGCGCGGTATAGTGGGTTTTCCCCGGCTACCGGGTTACCATGGCAGCGGTGACGCTCCCTCACGGCGGCGCTGGGGGAGCGGCTTCCAGAGCCATGACGCCACTGTCCTGCGCCGCACAGACAATGGTGGGCGCAGGCACATGATGTCAGACGCCACCCGGCTGCTGACTATATACTGGCCGGAGTTAATACGCTCCCCTGTCTGCCATTGCAGCAGGGTAGAGCGGATCATTATATCTCCAACGAAACTGTGAGTAAAGGGTTGATCGGAGGTCCCGGTGTTTTGATAACCTGGGCCCCTGGTCCCCGGACGTATACTTATTCTATCACTTCCCAGGTACAGCTACAACAGTGATATATACGTTTTCTATACAGGTGTGGAAGCAACAGCGGCGGGCATATTCCACCTTTCAGAGACGTGCCAACAAGGGCACCTGTCCTTATTTTTGCTTTTCCTCCATTGCACAGGTATTTTATCTTGAATATGGGTTAAAATTTGTCCTACTACAGGTGTGGCTACCAGACCCATCATACTGTGCCTATATTCTTTTTCTTCACAGATCGGTGACTGTCCGGATATTGGCACCAGGCACCTGACAAACTAGGTGCATTAGGCTAGGTGTGACCAGGAACCGTCCCCTGTGACGCTTGCACAGTTTCATTTATCACTTTGCATGAGTTTACTGGGGGTATAACTAACGCTAACACATAGCTCTACTTACATAAAGATATTATACACAAGATACCGCTTTATCAATCTTCATTATTCTTTATGGCTCACATCCCCCCCCCCCCCCAGCGGTTTCTCCCCTGAAGAAGTCACAAATAACAGTGTGACAGAAACGCGTTGGGTGTTGTGGGGGTACTATTGTGAGCAACAAATTGTTGGTGCTATATGTGCCTGAACAGTGGTCACCACAGGACCATATTGAGAGCTCAGGATCCATATAGCTACCATAGGGTCCTTGCGGACTCTAGTAACTAGAGCACTGTAACCATCACCTTCACACCTATATTTATTTGAGGTTACTATTTGGCATTTATTTTAATAGTCTACAATAAATGTTATGTTTTAAGCATATCAAGGTCTCATTTCCCAGTTAATTGCCTTGATATTTTGGGTCAGGACGACCAGTATACCACATTAGTCCTACTATATTTAAAAAAAAAAATTTCCACCGGAGTACCCCTTTAAATAAGTTTCCTAGTGGATATATTTTTATTATGTCAGTTAGATGGTGAAAGATAAGACTATGCAATATATCTGCATTATTATGCACAGAATATGCCCCATTCTCTGCAGAAGAAGGGAGAATTTTCCATAGTTACCTTACAGTCGTATTGCTGCGTCTGACAGGTCCTCTCGGGCTCCTCCTGACCTCCCAGGTAACTTCTAGGGGAGGCTTATTGTCCCATGATACCTTTTATGCCTCATGATGCTTCCATGTAGGTGAAGACTATTATGACATATAACTTCTGCTCTCCCATCGCGCCCCCTTTCTCTTTGGCATGGGGATGGCTGTGGTGACGTATGCCCCTGGGTATGAAAACTCTTGACCAATAGGGACATAGAAAGCCCCTCTTGGGGGTAGTGACAATAATTCATGTTAGGTGGCGCTATAACACCATAAATCATGCCGGAGACCATAATATGACAATCAAGTGGTTACATTTTGTTTTAACAAAATATAAGAAAAATAAGAGGATAATTTGACCTCGTAACAACCATCGACGCCATATTGTTTATAGCTACTATGTGACTATGAAGGGCATTGTAGCTGGGACCTTTAGCGATATCCCAAATAAAGCGGATATGGTGTTTGAGAACATTTTGTTATTGTGAATAATAGTTTATGAGAATAGCGGTATGTGTGCAATATCGCAGATCCATTCAAATGGCAGCTGTTATGTTAACTTTAAAGAGGTATTCCGGGCAAAAACATTTTATCCCCTATCCATAGGATAGAGGATAAGATGTCTGATCGCGGGGGGCCCACTGCTAAGATCTCCCGCGATCTCCCTGCAGCACCCGCATTCTATGCGGGTGCTGAATCTCCAGTTTCGGAAACCTCCGGGTTTCCGGGACGTGACGTCACACCCCCTCCATTCATGTCTATGGGAGTGGGCATGACGGCCGCTCTCTCCCATAGACTTGCATTGAGGAGGCGGGGTTGTGACTAGGGCTGGCCGGTATACCAGTTCATACCAAATATCGAAATTTTTGTGCTGCACGATATGAATTTTAACCCATACCGCAATACCGGTTTGGCAATTCGGGAATGAATGAATTATCATCCCAGCACTTTCGGGGGAACTAATCATATGTGACCCGCGAGCGCTGTTCTGCCCCCCCCAATTAATTATTAGCCCAGTGCTGCGCTGTCCCCATCTGGGTGCTACGCACATTTCACCCACAAGCGCTGCCCTCCTTGTTCTCCTGTTTGTTGCGGCCGCCGGTGTTGACACTCTATACCAGTGGTCTTCAACCTCCAGATGTTGCAAAACTACAACTCCCAGCATGACCGGACATCCAACGAGGTCCGCAGGTTGAAGACCACTGCTATATACTGTATCCCTATGCCCGGGCTGCAAAAAGTAAACAAAATAAACTTTAACTTACCTTCCCTGTCGGTCTGGACCAGCTTCCTAGGGAATGGAACGTAGGAGAGCCGTCAGCCTATCACCGGCCGCAGCGATGTTCCACCTCGGTGGGTGATAGGTTGAGCGCACTGTCATGTAAGAAGCCGGCTTCTTACATGACAGTGGGCTCAGCCTATCCCCGGCCGAGGCGGAACATCACTGCGGCTGGTGATAGGCTGACGGCTCTCCGACGTTCACGTCCCCAGGAAGAGCGTAAGGCCGACGTAGGAGCATGCGTTAAAGTTTATTTTTGTTTACCTTTTGCAGCCCGGGCATAGGGATATCGCAGAGTATAGAGTGTCAGCGCCGCCGGCCGCAACAAACAGGAGGACGAGCGGGGCAGCGCTTGCGGGTGACGTGAGTATTTACCCCGATGGGGACAGCGCAGAGCTGGGTTAATAATTACATTTTTTTTTTTTTTTGGGGGGGGGGGGGGGGGGGGGGAAATACGGTTATATACTGTGGAACTGCCATAAGTTACAAAAATACCGCAATACACATATTTGGCCATACCGCCCAGCCCTAGTTGTGACGTCACAATACACCGGCCCCTGTATCGCCAGTCATCAGGCAAGCATAGGGGATAAGATGTCTAGGGGCAAGTACTCCTTTAAGCAGAGCTAAGGCTAGTTTCATTCTCAGTAGTCAAGAGAAGCCGAAATATACTGTGACAGAGAGCAGCTGTAATTTATGTGCACGTGGCCTGACCATAAAATGCTTTTACTTCTGTCTGTTTAATGTATGATAGTGATAGGAAAAAACGGATTCGATAACGGATGCAATACAATATTGTCCATTTCCCACTTAAAAAAAAAAAAAAATCTAAATGAACCAGCTGTAATGAAAACAGTGAAACGAAGACAAAAACATGGTGTAAATGCACCTGACACTCCAGAAACATATAGCGTTGATTTTAATGGGGTCAATTGGTGTGAAGTGTCCTTTTACATCTCATCAAACTGTTTAATCTGGTTTTTTTTTTTGGTCTAAATTTGTCGTATAAATTGTCGCAGCCTGTCTCCACGCGACTTTTCTGCAACTTTTTATTAAGAGCATTTTAGAACCATGACCACATTGTGGACTGCTTTACAAGAGTTTTTAAGTGGTTAGTGATTTATCAAGTGCGACTTTTTGGGAAAAAAGTAGCAAATTTGTCACACATGACCTCTTTTACAGACTAAGGCTGTGTTCACACAATGGGATTTCCGTGCGGAATTCCGTGTTTGCAAATAACACGGATATTCCACAGTAACATTGATTTCAATGGAATTCTGCTGCACTGTGCACACAGCAGAAATTCCACGGCAGATGTTTCTGGGAAATCCGCCGCCTATGAGACACAGTGCATTTCCCAGTGGCCCTAGCGCTGCCATGTTGGTAAAAAGTGTTCGCAAGAAAACATTCCACCATCTGAACATAGCCTAAGTCAGACTAATTCCCACCAGCCCCACAAAAACACCTAAACTGGCACCATGCTGAGGTCACGTGGCCGTGTGACAAATTCATTTGTTTAATCAAATATATATCATTTTAAACCTACAAGGAGAGTAGACCATAAATGATGAATTCCCCCCAATGAAAGTGCATGGAGCTGTCATATATTTGTGTCAGAAGAGATAGGACGGCACCACTAAGTAGTATTCCAATTACACTGAGCAGGTGGAGGGTGATGTGTAGTGGTAAAACAAGATACAGTGGTCCCTCAAGTTACAATATTAATTGGTTCGACCATTGTATGTTGAAACTAGACGTGCACCGAAATGGAAATTTCAGAACCGAAATAAAAAAAAAAAATGTCCGGCCGAAACCGATACCGAAAATTACTTCTCCCCGTCTTCTGGTAAAATGCAGCGCTCCGCTCATTAGATTAGATTCCCCCACATTAGATTACCAGCTCCCCCACATTAGGTCGGGAGTTCCCCCACATTAATAGGCAGCTCCCCCACAATAGTCGGCAGCTCCCCCACATTAGGTCAGCATTTCCCCCACAATAGTAGGCAGGTTCCCCACAATATTAGTAAGCTCCCCCCAACAATATTAGGCAGCTCCACCCACATTTGTAGGCAGCTCCCCCCACATTAGGTCAGCAGTTCCCCCACAATAGTAGGCAGCTTCCCCCCACCCCACATACATACAGCTTCCAGCCATATACAGTGTATGGCTGGAGGCTGTATGTCTGTACTGCTGCCCCCACAGTGTTCCGGTCACCGCTCCTCCGGCCCGGGGTCACATCTACTGCTATGGCCTATGGTCCATAGCAGTAGGTTCCGGGACCGGAGGTGCGGTGACCGGAACACTGAAGAAGATGACGCGCCGCCGGTCACTTACCAGGCCCCGGCCAGCGAGCGTTCTCCTGCGACGATCCTGCGGTCCTCCTGCGTCTCTATGGTTGTACGCATGGGACGTCACGTGCCGTGCGTACAACCATAGAGGCGGAGAAGCGAAGGACCAAAGGAGGAGGCGTGCTGGCCGGGGAATGGTGAGTGACCGGCGGACATCCTTATGTCCCGTAAAGATTTTTTCAGGACACAGGGATGTCCGGGATAGGAATACTTCTTTTTATGTGCCCGGGATGGCTCCCGTGTGTGGCTGCAGGCGGGGGCCGACCAGAGCATATAAAAACGAATACTGTATACTAAAAACCAGGGGGCCTCCAGCTGTTGTGAAACTACAACTCCCAGCATGCCCGGACAGCCTTTGCCCCCCCAGATGTTACGCCCGGTGCGGCCAGCCCCCCCTGCACCCCCTACGCTACACCTCTGGCAGTGTTTGTAACTTGTGCTGTGGGCGGGCAGGGGAGGTGGGTCATTATCTGCAAATTTTTTGTTGTTTCGGCATTTCCCCAAAATAGCTATTTTCGGCCAATATGTATCTGCCGCCGATATATCGGTGCATCCCTAGTTGAAACCATTGTATGTTGAGACCAGAACTCTATGGAAACCTGGTAATTGGTTTTGAAGCCCCAAAATGTCATCCAAAAATAGGAAAAAGTGAGGACTAAAGAAAAATAAGTAGATAAATAATATAGATAAAACAAATCCTTACATATAAAAGTAAGAAAGATCTGCTGGGAGTTGTAATCACTGTCTATGTAGAGGACAGGAGCTTCTTCAGGGTCCTGTACAGTACACATAGGCCCAAATTTATCAAAGAATGTCTACAGTAGAGCCATTTTCCCACGTTTATTTGGGTGGTGGGTTTGACTAGCGTGCATCTTATTTATCAAGAAGGTGCAGCAGGATGATGAATTTTGTGCAGCTCTGCTGTGGTGGGAAAAGCTCTACCGCATACACTTTTTATAGACACTTGTGAGGGAGGGAAGTAGGTGTTTTTACTTACTTTCACAGAGCTGCCGGGACATTATTACTTGCATTTTAGATGCTACAATCAAATTTGATCGCAGTGTCTAAGGGGTTAAAGCCGGGCATCACAGTGATCAGTGATGTCTGGCATTAGAGATGGGTCCTGGTGGCAGATAGCTGCCTGGACCACCCAGCAATGACCCGTGTCATAGAAGGGGAGTGGGACGATGTCATCCACAAGAGATTAAAGGTTGAATTGTGGAAGGTAGAAATTATTCTCACACCTACTGATAGGGGGTGTAGCTTTGCACCTAAAAAAGTACTTTTGCGCACAAAATAGCGACTTTTGACAAAAGTCGCAAATGATAAATACGTGACCACTGCATGGTCAAAAAGAAAAAGTTCTACGCGTAGGCAAAAAGAGTGAAACTGTTTATTTCAAAAGGCGCATTAATAGTCTCAAAATATGCTGCTTGTGCCTTAACATGAACAAATAAAATGCTCTAAAAGCAATGATAAATCTCTCCCCCCCCCCCCCCCCCCACCCAGTGTCCTAAAAAAAAGTAACATGGAGCTGCCCTTACTTGTGTCCAAAAGAGCAGCTAACCCTGGAACAGGTAAAGAGTAGTTCAGAACATGTAATACCTCCCTGTACTGTAGGGAGGCGCTACCAGACAGCCGGTCAGTGCATGCACTTCAGTAATACAGCTGTTTTACCAGTGAATGCCCGTTCTGATTGATTGGTTTTTCCAGCCATTGACACGTTTCACAGATCTGGACTATCTGTATCATTGTATGTTGAGTCCGGTTTCAAGTTACAATGGTCCAGAAAAGACCATTGTATGTTGAAACTATTGTATGTTGAGGCCATTATAAGTTGAGGGATCACTGTACACGACTTCAGTATTGAGACAGCGGAGGTGCTAGGACGTGATATAGGGATAGACTTAGTATCAAACAAACAAGTGAAGCATACGGGAATATCCTGCACTCACCGCTCAGCGTCAGACTCAAAGCTCCTAACCGGATCAGCCGGGGACCAGGAGTGCAGAGATGCGTGGGCGCTCAGAGCGCCCACGCATCTCTGCAGTCCTGGTCCCCGGCTGATCCGGTTAGGAGCTTCGAGTCTGACGCTGAGAGGTGAGTGCAGGAATCGACCGATTATCGGTTTGGCCGATATTATCGGCCGATATTCACAATTTTCTAAGTTATCGGTATTGGCAATTACCTTGCCGATAATGCAGGCACTTTAAATCAATGAACTGCAGCAGCTTTTGCGGGCCAGAGACCGCCACCCCGCTTCTCTCCCCCTGCCAGTCCTGGGGTCCTGAGTCCAACCACCGCCACTGCCAGAGACCGCCGCCAGTGCCCCATTGTCTCCCCCATCTCCGGTTTTATAATTACCTGTTCCCGGGGTCCGCGCTACTTCGGGCTCCTGTGGCATCCTGCGCTGTTGCTGTGCGCTGCGCAATGACGAGTGAAGTCCTCAAGGTGACATCACCGTCAGTGGCCTGGCGCACAGTGACAGCACAGGACGCCGCAGGAGCCAGAAGTAGCGCGGACCCCGGGAACAGGTAATTATAAAACCGGGGATGGGGGAGGCAATGGGGCAGTGGCGGCGGTTCAACTCAGGACCTCAGTTACAGGCAGGGGTAGAGAAGGGCGTGGTGGCGGCGGTCTCTGGCAGCGGCGGTGGCTGGACTCAGGACAGGAAGGGGGAGAGAAGCGGGTGGCGGCGGCGGTCTCTGGCCCCGCAGAAGCTGCTGCAGTTCATTGATTTAAAGCGCCCGTATTAAATCATTAAAGGGGTACTCCGGTGCTTAGACATCTTATCCCCTATCCAAACGTCACACCTCCGCCACCGTGTGACGTCACGCTCCGCCCCTCAATGCAAGCCTATGGGAGGGGGCGTGATAGCTGTTACGCCTCCTCCCGTAGGCTTCCATTGAGGGGCGGAGCGTGACATCACACGGGGGCGGGGGCCTGTGGTCGCCGGTAATCAGACCGGACTGATTACAAACGGGGTGCCGCGTGCAACATCACGGGGGTCCCCAGCGGCGGGACTTCCGTGATCAGGCATCTTATCCCCTATCCTTTGGATAGGGGATAAGATGTCTAAGCACCGGAGAACCCCTTTAATCTGCAGCGGCTTCTGTGGGGCCAGAAACAGTTTATCAGGGTATACACGCACATACACATGCAGAAATTAAAATGCACAGAATATCGGTATAAGTTATGGGCTATCGGCCTGGAAGTTCACAGGTTATCGGTATCGGGTCTAAAATATCAATGGGGGAGATTTATCAAAACCTGTGCAGAGGAAAACTTGCCCAGTTGCCCATAGCAACCAATCAGATCCCTTCTTTCATTTTTCACAGGCCTTCATAAAAATGAAAGAAGCAATCTGATTGGTTGCTATGGGCAACTGGGCAAGTTTTCCTCTGCACAGGTTTTGATAAATCTCCCCCAATATCGGTCGATCCCTACTCGTATGCATCACTTGTTTAGCTGTAATATATATATGTGTGTATGAGGCCTGACCATAAAACTGACCAGAAAGTGTCCGTCTGGCTGTAAACTATTATTTGCATTTAAAATGATGTATTGTTTGCTGAAAACCATTACCTTCGCTCCGAAACTGAAAATCACTTAGGAAAAAAAAAAAAAAATAATAGGCAAATGTCAATAAACTAAGCTGAGGGCACTAAAAAGCGGGGGCACACTCGGGTACCTCAGACTGAGCGCTCTTACTGCCAGGCCGCCTTCCTGCTGCGCTCTGGCAGGCAGGAGGTTAATGTCAGCCTAATTCCAGCAGACAATCATCTCTTCTGATCTTTTACGACTTCCACAAAACATCTGTGTTGGTAGAACAATTACCTGCGGATGCCGGTGAGCTATGTAATCATTAATCGGCCGCTGACAGGAATCTGCATTGTGATCAGGCATCTGTTCCCTCATTACATCCACACAATAGACTCATCAGTAACAATCAGAACTATTGAGGTAAGAGAAGTTATATGCTACAGCAGTGGTTTCCAACCTGCGGACCTCCAGATGTTGCAAAACTACAACTCCCAGCATGCCCAGACAGCCAACGGCTGTCCGGGCATGCTGGGAGTTGTAGTTTTGCAACATCTGGAGGTCCGCAGGTTGGAGACCACTGTGCTAGAGGATCACGCAAAGTACATTGCTGCCAGTGGGTTCACATCACGTTTTTTGCCATGCTGTTTTCAATCCGTTTTTCTAAAGAAAACCGTATGGCAAAAAAACGGATGGAACAGTATGGAAAAAAGTAAACCGTATGCGTTTGTAAACAGTATACTGTTTTTTAAAAGTGCATACAGTTCCGTCAGTCTTTATAGAAAAAAAAAAACATACCTTTTTGAAAATGTTGTACATTTTTAATGGGAGGGGTCTTGGGTGGGGACTTTAGGATTCAAATGCGCATGTGCAAAGTAAAAACGTATACGTTTTTCCCGTATGGAACCGTATACATGTGCGTTTCCCATTGACGTCCATGTTTTTTAAAAAAACGTATGCGGTTGCAGTATGGTTTTTAAACCGGAGACAAAATCGTGGTCAACCACGGTTTTGACTTCGGTTTAAAAACCGTACTGCAACCGCATAATTATTATTATTATTTTTTTTTTTAACATGGACGTCAATGGGAAAAGCACATGTATACGGTTCCATACGGGAAAAATGTATACATTTTTACTTTGCACATGCGCATTTGAATCCTAAAGTCCCCACCCAAGACCCCTCCCATTAAAAACGTACAACATTTTCAAAAAGGTATGGGGTTTTTTTTTCTATAAAAACTGACGGAACTGTATGCACTTTTAAAAAACAGTATACTGTTTACAAACTTTGCTTTTTCCCATACTGTTCCATACGTTTTTTTGCCATACGGTTTTCTATAGAAAAACTGATTGAAAACAGTATGGCAAAAACGTGATGTGAACCCAGCCACTTGGAACCGTCAGTAAATATCTTATATACTTAGAAGACCCTCACACACCATCAGCATACAGAGTACCCCTGTCGAAAAAATGCCGCTTATTAAAGGGGTACTCCGGCTGAAAACTTTTTTTTTTTAAATCAACTGGTGCCAGAAAGTTAAACAGATTTGTAAATTACTTCTATTAAAAAATCTTAATCCTTCCAGTACTTATCAGCTGCTGTATACTACAGAGGAAATGGTTTTCTTTTTGGAACACAGAGCTCTCTGCTGACATCATGACCACAGTGCTCTCTGCTGACATCTCTGTCCATTTTAGGAACTGTCCAGAGCAGCATATGTTTGCTATGGGGATTTTCTCCTACTCTGGACAGTTCCTAAAATGGACAGAGGTGTCAGCAGAGAGCACTGTGGTCATGCTCTGTGTTCCAAAAAGAAAACCATTTCCTCTGTAGTATACAGACCCTAATAAGTACAGGAAGGATTAAGATTTTTTTAATAGAAGTAATTTAAAAATCTGTTCAACTTTCTGGCACCAGTTGATTTAAAAAATAAAGTTTTCCACCGGAGTACCCCTTTAATTCACTAACCATCAGTGATATCTCCGCAACCGCATTCTGTACGCTGAAGCATGTTACTCAGCTAAAGCCACCATACACGGTAAGGCAATGTTCACACAGCAGAATTTCTGCATGGATGCATTTACAGCCAATTCACTTCAATGGAATTCCTGCAGCAGAAATTCTGCTGTATGAACGGGACAGCAGAGTCCCATTGAAGAAAATTCTGGCGTCTAAACAGCCTGAAGGGGTTGTCCAGGAAATCAAGCACAAACCTAATCTTTTTCAAAAACAGCTCCACACCTGTCCTCAGGTTGTGTGTGGTTTTGAAACTCAATTCCATTAAAGGGGTACTCCAATGAAATTATTTTTTTTTTTAAATAAACTGGTGCCAGATTTGGAAATGATCTTAAAAAATCTTAATCCTTCCAGTACTTATTAGCTGCTGAATACTACAGAAGAAATACTTTTCTTTTTGGAACACTTTCTGGTACCAGTTGATTTTAAAAAAAAAAGTTTTCCACCGGAGTACCCCTTTAAAGTCCTTTTTATGCTTTTGGCCACCACAATATACAATAAAGGGATGTTAGGCTATAGCACAGTAAGGAGTACTTATGGGGCTACATTACAGGTGTCAGTTTAGGTGACAGATCCCATCTGGGATGCTAATGTATAGCTATAGGATATATTATATGTAGGATTTAGTGCATTAAAGGGGTACTCCGGTGGAAAACTTTTTTTTTTTTTTTTTTTTTTTTATCAACTGGTGCCAGAAAGTTAAGCAGATTTGTAAATTACTTCTATTAAAAAAAATCTTAATCCTTCCAGTACTTATTAGCTGCTTAATACTACAGAGGAAATTCTTTTATTTTTGGAACACTGAGCTCTGTCCTGCAAAAAAATGAAAATAAACCATCACTCACCTTCCTGGGTTCCCGCGGAGCGCCACTACAGCTGATCGGTCCTCCGGTCCATCTTCTTCATACTTCCGTGTGAACGAAGCGTCACATGGCGCTCAGTCTATTATGGGCCGAGACAGAACATTGCGGCGGCTAGTGATATGAACAAAGCGTCACATGGCGCTCAGCCTACGGAAGTATAAAAAAGATGGACCGGAGGACCAATCAGCTGTAGTGGCGCTCCGCGGGAACCTAGGAAGGTGAGAGATTGTTTATTTTCATTTTTTTGCAGCCCGGGCAGGAGGGTGCAGGAATACTCTGCACCAGAGTACTCCTTTAAGAACTGTCCAGAGTAGGAGAAAATCCCCATAGCAAACATATGCTGCTCTGGTCAGTTCCTAAAATATATATTTTTATATGGTGGTCTTAATTTATAATTTTTAACACATTAAGGTATACTTATATTTTAGATAATATTAGTTGGTGCTGCACCTACACAAGGGCCCTGTGAGACGCAGACGCCATTATTTTTATTTTATTTTCTTATATTTTATATTATATTGTCACACTGTATAATAATAAATAAATAATCACTATCTGTCCAGTTGTCTCAAACCCTGAGCCCTAATATATATATATTTCTATAGACAAACTACTATTTGACACCTTGGGTATAGGTGTCTAATTAGGCAGCCCGGGTTTATTTGGTGGGTAGTTAGACAAGAGCCTCTCCAACTCCTTTATACCAGTTCCTAAAATGGACAGAGATGTCAGCAGAGAGCACTGTGGTCATGATGTCAGCAGAGCGCTCTGGGCTCCAAAAAGTAAACAATTTCCTCTGTAGTATTCAGCAGCTAATAAGTACTGGAAGGATTAAGATTTTTTAATAGAAATAATTTACAAATCTGTTTAACTTTCTGGCAACAGTTGATTTAAAAAAAAAAAAAAGTTTTCCATGGGAGTACTCCTTTTAATGCGTTGTGAACCAAGACTTGGTTTATATTCGGACTCTCAGGTCACCGGTATCTGTTGCCATCCTGCGGAGAACGGGTTGCTGACACATACTGTGAAGGAAAGCAGCGGGTGCCATTTATTTCAATGGCCCAAACAGAGTTGACTAGTGACTCCATTCAGGCCATATACACCATTTTAACCCCTTAAGGACTCAGCCCATTTTGGCCTTAAGGACTCAGACAATGTAATTTTTACGTTTTCATTTTTTCCTCCTCGCCTTCTAAAAATCATAACTCTTTTATATTTTCATCCACAGACTAGTATGAGGGCTTGTTTTTTGCGCGACCAGTTGTCCTTTGTAATGACATCACTCATTATATCATAAAATGTATGGCGCAACCAAAAAACACTATTTTTGTGGAGAAATTAAAACGAAAAACGCAATTTTGCTAATTTTGGAAGGTTTCGTTTTCACGCCGTACAATTTATGGTAAAAATGACGTGTGTTCTTTATTCTGAGGGTCAATACGATTAAAATGATACCCATTATTACATACTTTTATATTATTGTTGCGCTTAAAAAAAATCACAAACTTTTTAACCAAATTAGTACGTTTATAATCCCTTTATTTTGATGACCTATAACTTTTTTATTTTTCCGTATAAGCGGCGGTATGGGGGCTCATTTTTTGCGCCATGATCTGTACTTTTTTTTATACCACATTTGCATATAAAAAAACTTTTAATACATTTTTTATAATTTTTTTTTAAATAAAATGTATTAAAAAAGTAGGAATTTTGGACTTTTTTTTTTTTCGTTCACGCCGTTAACCGTACGGGATCATTAACATTTTATTTTAATAGTTCGGACATTTACGCACGCGGCGATACCAAATATGTCTATAAAAAAAATTTGTACGCTTTTTGGGGGTAAAATAGGAAAAAACGGACGTTTTACTTTTTTATTGGGGGAGGGGATTTTTCACTTTTTTTTTACTTTAACTTTTACATTTTTTTACATTTTTTTTTTACACTTGAATAGTCCCCATAGGGGACTATTCATAGCAATACCATGATTGCTAATACTGATCTGTATAGGACATAGAACAGATCAGTGTTTTCGGTCATCTTCTGCTCTGGTCTGCTCGATCACAGACCAGAGCAGGAGACGCCGGGAGCCGCACGGAGGAAGGAGAGGGGACCTCCGTGCGGCGTTATGGATGATCGGATCCCCGCAGCAGCGCTGCGGGCGATCCGATCATTCATTCAAATCGCGCACTGCCGCAGATGCCGGGATCTGTATTGATCCCGGCACCTGAGGGGTTAATGGCGGACGCCCGCGAGATCGCGGGCGTCGG
The DNA here is from genome assembly GCF_029499605.1 of Hyla sarda. NCBI lineage: Eukaryota > Metazoa > Chordata > Amphibia > Anura > Hylidae > Hyla > Hyla sarda. The sequence goes on from NC_079195.1 coordinate 54,943,841, forward strand.
CCATTGCCGGCGGGTCCCTGGCTGCGATCAGCAGCCGGGATCAGCCGCGCATGACACGGGCATCGCTCCGATGCCCGCGGTTATGCTTAGGACGTAAATGTACGTCCTGGTGCGTTAAGTACCACCGCACCAGGACGTACATTTACGTCCTGCATCCTTAAGGGGTTAACCAGACTCAAAGGGGGAGATTTATCAAAACCTGTGCAGAGTAAAAGTTGCCCAGTTGCCCATAGCAACCAATCAGATTGCTTCTTTCATTTTCAAAAGGGTCTGTGGAAAATGAAAGAAGCAATCTGATTGGTTGCTATGGGCAACTAGGCAACTTTTCCTTTGCACAGGTTTTGATAAATCCCCCCCCAAAAAGCGTTATCCGGTTAAAATAGCGAATCCTGTTACATTTCTAAATGGCAACAATGAACTTTTGGACCAGCAACCAACAAAGCACATTGTAGATTTTCTTTAGAAAAATAAACAAACTAAAATAAGCTAAACATAAAATATACTTAAAAATTTTTTACGTGTCTATAGCCTCGTCTGTGCCCTTTATACCTCTGGCGTCTTTACAGTGTAAGAGTAATAGAACGAAAAACTTCTGTAAAGACTTTACAGGCAAATAGCACAGGCTGGACACCCCGGGCAGACAGTCCCCCGCGGTGCGGAATGATTTTAGGAGTTATCTAAGAGGACCCCCGCCAGCAGCTGCTCACTTCTCCTGTCACTGATAGAATTTTATTGCAGGTTCCTCAGACAGACGTTGTTTGGAAAACCACAAGAATACGCTGTAAATGTCCACCCGGCCCGCTATTCATATGCGAGGGGGAAGCCATGTTGGGCCCCCACAGAGCAGCCATCCCCTTCTGTTCTCTATTGATCCGGCACACTTCTCAATGAAAACAATCACTCAGTGCACTTGTCACTACATGGAGTCAACACGCGAGAAGGTAAAGAAAAGCGATTAACAGCCTAATTTATGGCAGGTTTAGTTGACTTTTATCTAACAATGTGAATGGGGCCCATTGACATTAATAGATAAAAGTCAACTAAACCTGCCATAAATGGCGGGCGCAGCTAACTAATGTGAACACGGAATGGCGAAAGAAAAATTGGACGTGTTTTTAATCTCTGATCATCTTTGTTTTCATAAGACTGTGTCTTTCAACCAGAGTGCCTCCAGCTGTTGCAAAACTACAACTCTCAGCATGCTGAGAGTTGTAGTTTTGCAACAGCTGGAAGCACTCTGGTTGAAAGACACTGACTTAAAGGGGTAGTCCAGTGGTGAAAAACTTATCCCCTATCCTAAGGATAGGGGATAAGTTTGAGATCGCGGGGGGTCCGACCGCTGGGGCCCCCTGCGATCTCTCTGTACGGGGGCCAGGCTCTCCGGCCAGATAGCGGGTGTCGACCCCCGCACAAAGCGGCGGCCGACACGCCCCCTCAATACATCTCTATGGCAGAGCCGGAGATTGCCGAAGGCAGCGCTTCGGTTCTGCCATAGAGTTGTATTGAGGGGGCGTGTCGGCCGCCGCTTCGTGCGGAGGTCGACACGCCCCCTTCCCGCGGGCTGTCGGGGCTCCGTACAGGAGATCGCAGGGGGCCCCAGCGGTCGGACCCCCGCAGTCTCAAACTTATCCCCTATCCTTAGGATAGGGGATAAGTTGTTCACCACTGGGTCACCACTGGACTACTCCTTTAATACATAAAGCTGCCATCAGAGGTGTCTAGCAGCGTCTTCTATTCTTCGTTGGGAACACATGCACACTTGGCCGAGTTAGGGTGCGTTGACACGGCCGTCTGTCCCCGTTTATTTAATTTTTTTATCCCCGTTTCAGTTCCGTTCTTGCAGGCTGTAAACGGATTTCAAAAATCCCATTCAGGTCAATGGGATTTTACACAATCCGTTTACATCTGTTTGTACCCGTCTGCACTCATTTCCATTTTTTTTGTTTTTTTGTTTTTTTACGGCAGATGCAGTATTTTTTCTTCCGTCAAAAAAGATAAAAAAATAAAAAACAGAAGAAAAAACTGATACAGTAGATTTAACATTGAAGTCTATGGAAAATGGATGAGCCTTTAAAGTCATCCGTTTGCATCCGTTTTTTCAATCAGTATTTTGATCCGTTTTTTACTTCTGAGCATGCTCAGAACAAAAAAAAATGTTTTTCTTTTTTTTGGGGTTTATCAACCAAACAATAACGGATCCAAACGGATAACATCCATCTCCATCCGTTATTGTCCGTTTTTTTGTTTTTGTTTTTAAAGGGGTATTCCAGGCAAAAAATTTTTTATATTTATCAACTGGCTCCAGAAAAACAGATTTGTAAATTACTTCTATTAAAAAATCTTAATCCTTTCAGTACTTATGAGCTTCTGAAGTTAAGGTTGTTCTTTTCTGTCTAAGTGCTCTCTGATGACACCTGTCTCGGGAACCGCCCAGTTTAGAAGCAAATCCCCATAGCAAACCTCTTCTAAACTGGGCGGTTCCCGAGACAGGTGTCATCAGAGAGCACTTAGACAGAAAAGGACAACCTTAAAGGGTACCGGTCATCAAAAAAACTTTTGATATATTATAGATTAATGTATGCAGAATAACTTTCCAATAGCATGTTATTAAAAAATATGCTTCTTTCTATTTAATTTTCAACATTGAAAAATGACCACTAGGGGTCTCCCTACCAGTCCTTTTTTTTTTTTTTTTTTTTTTTTATAGATTTCAGACTCATGCTGGAGTCCTAAATCTCAGACTGCAGCCGGGACACAGACAAGCACAGCACTGCTCCCTGGCAGTGAGCAGTGCTGAGTTTGTCTCTGTTCTGGCTGCAGTTTGAGATTTAGGACTCCAGCATGAGTCTGAAATCTATAAAAAAAAAAAAAAAAGGACTGGTAGGGAGACCCCTAGTGGTCATTTTTCAAAGTTGAAAATTAAATAGAAAGAAGCATATTTTTTAATAACATGCTATTGGAAAGTTATTCTGCATACATTAATCTATAATATATCAAAAGTTTTTTTGATGAAAGGTACCCTTTAACTTCAGAAGCTCATAAGTACTGAAAGGATTAAGATTTGTTAATATAAGTAATTTACAAATCTGTTTAACTTTCTGGAGCCAGTTGATATATGTAAAAAAGTCTTTGCCTGGAATACCCCTTTAAGTCAGTTTTTCTGACGGGAGAAGAATGGGACGGGTCTAGACGGCCGTGTGAACGCAGCCTTAAAGCTCAACTGTCAAGAATTTGTACCCCCATAAACAAGGAAAAACCAACAGAGAAAGAAAAACAGGGGTTGATGGATTCCAGCTCTCCCAAAATGGGTGACGAGGATTAAGAGCTATATTTTAGCTTGAAACGCGTCAGCGCTATTTTTTTGTTTTCACATTTTTTGTTTCATCCATTTTAATGCATATCGATTAAATTTGAAGTTTTAATATCGTCACCTATTTTGGGAGAGCTGGAATCCATCAATCCCTGCTTTCCTTTCACTACTTGTAAGGGATGTGGCCTTCGGCTGTCTGGGCATGCTAAGAGTTGTAGTTTTGCAACAGCTGGAGGCACTCTGGTTGAAAGACACTGACTTAATACATAAAGCTGCCATCAGAGAAGTCTAGCAGCGTCTTCTACTCCGTTCTTCGTTAACAACACATGCACACTTGGCCGAGTTAGGGTGCGTTCACACGGCCGTCAGTCCCCATTTATTTATTTTTTTGTCCCCGTTTCGGTTCCGTTCTTGCAGGCTGTAAACAGATTAAAAAAACGGTTTAAAAAAATCCCATTCAGGTCAATGGGATTTTTACAATCCGTTTACATCCGTTTGTACCCGTCTGCACTCATCTCCGTTTTTTGTTTTCTTTGACGGCAGATGCAGTGTTTTTTCTTCCGTCAAAAAAAAAAAAACGGAAGAAAAAACGTATACAGTAAATTTAACATTGAAGTCTATGGAAAGTGGTTGAGCCTTTAATGTCATCCGTTTGCATCTGTTTTTTTCAATCCGTATTTTGATCCATTTTTTACTTCTGAGCATGCGCAGAACAAAAAAAAATTTTTGGGGGGTTTATTAACCGAATAATAATGGATCCAAATGGATAACATCTGTTTCCATCCGTTATTGAACGATTTTTTTTTGACGGCAGCCTTAAAGCTCAACTGTCAAGAATTTGTACCCCTATAAACTAAGAAAAACCAATAGAGAAAGAAAAACAGGGGTTGATGGATTCCAGCTCTCCCAAAATAGGTGACGATGACTAAGAGCTATATTTTAGCTTGAAACGCGTCAGCGCTATTTTTTGTTTTACATTTTTTGTTTTGTCCATTTTAATGCATATCGGTTAAATTTGAAGTTTTAATATCGTCACCTATTTTGGGAGAGCTGGAATCCATCAACCCCTGTTTTTCTTTCGCTACTTGTAAGGGATGCGGCCCGCTGTGTGATCCGTGCTCCCATTCATTTCACTGGACCCCTTCAGATATGAGACCGCAGTCCATTAAGGGTGTTGAGCTGAGCTGCATTTTTTCTATATTTTGTCGCTAAGTAAAACCAGTGCCCGTTCTCCTGCTTGCAGTGCCAGCTATGAAAACTATCCGCCTGCAGCGCAGCGCCGGTAATGTTATCACAGCGTACTGGGGCCATCAGGAGAGAGCGCTTGTGGCCTGCAGCGTCGGTGAGATCTCTTCACATCACCAACCAACAGTGCTGCGGGCGGCTAGTTTTCATAGCAAGTGCTCGCTCCTGGCCCCAGTGCGCGGTGTAATGCTCTGCCTCTAGCGAGCGCTTTCTATGGAAACTGGCCACCCGCTGCGCCGGCACTATAAGCAGGAGAATGGGCACTGGTTTTTTCTTATAAAGTTGAATGTTCTCCGCCCGCAGATAAGGATAATAAGGAGCCTATGCTCTGGGACCTGTCAATCACACAGTGGTCCCAACGCTGACATACAGGGGATAGGCGTGGCGGCCGAGGGGCATAGCCTATCTCACTGTTGCTGACTGTCATATAAAGCATTTTGTAGCCTAGAAAGCAGCAAAAGGTACGCCTGAATAGTCATAATAAAGAACTTTGTCGCCCCGTGATTAGTTTATGGGGGAACAAATTTGTGACAGTTGCGCTTTGATCCTGCATGTGCTTGGGGATCAGTACAAAAAGCTATTGGCCAAACAAGCTAAAGCATATGGCCATATTATAGTCCTGTACAGATATACAGAGCCGTATTATGAGCAGAGTACAGCACTTGGGTATCTCCGGTGCTCCCACAGACAAGGCATGGTGTACGTGCAAACCCACCGCTCTATTCAGCAGGGAGAACTGGAGATCCGATCTCTGGGACACCTCGGGATCAGACGCCAATCACCCAGGATAATACATACGTTTTCAAGGTCTGAAATACTCGGTCACCCTACGGGCTCTATATATAGACACAGACTATGTATAGCTGCCACCTGACCGTCCTGAACTTACACGGTTAACCTGAGCTGCCATAACGTGCCAGTAATACCCTCAGTGCCCCCATAACAGAGCTGTACACACCACACTTCGCCTCTCCGCTGGATCCACTTCTGCAGTGTGACGCAGAGCAGTGATCTCCAACCTGTGATGTGGTGCAAAACTACAAGTCCCATCATTCCAGCATAGTCTTTGGTTGTCCAGGGCATGATGGGACTAGTTTTGCAACAGCTGGAGAGCCACAGGTTGGGGAGCACGTGGTTAGGCCGGGTTCACATGGACGGAACATGTGCGGAATTCCACACGGCCATTCCACTGCCGCAGAGTCCTATTGATTTCAATTCTGCTGCATTGTTGGCACGGCAGAATTTCCTTGCCAGATGTTTCTGCCGCAGAAATTCTGATTCCAGGTCCATTCTTTCTGCAGAGCCCACAAGGAAATGCTTTGCCGTCTATGAGTTGGCGCATTTCTGAGTGTTCCTGGGGACCGCTGGTTGGTCAAATGTGCGGAATGTCTGCACTTGTTTTCCCGTAAGGACATTCAGCACATTTTCCGATTGTGTGAATATAGCCTTAGGCGGACATTCCCTCTCATAGACAGCAATGCATTCCGTGCATTATCCAAAAACTAATAGACAATTCTTTCAGCGGATACCGGATTTTTAATTTCCGTGCCAGATATTTCGGGAGCGGAAATTTTGCTATGCGAACAACGAAGCAGAATCCCATTGAAATCAATAAGACTCGGCTGCGGAAGTCCACACGGAAATTCAATTGTGTGAACATAGCCTTAGGGGACGTTCACACAGGCAAGTTACAAGCGCGTTTCCCACTGCAGATGTTCCGCTGCTAATTTTTCCACAGTGGAAAATCTGCAGCAGATTACATTGACCTCAATGGGGTCTGCTGCTTTTCCACTACAGAAAATTGTCCATGAAACACCCCCAGTCAGTAACCTGCCCATGTGAACGTACCCTTAGGGTCAATGTAATCTGCTGCAGATTTTCCCCTACAGAAAATCGGCCTCAGAACACCCGCAGCAGCTCAAAATGCAGAGAGAAACACTTTCATAACCAGCCCATGTAAACATAGTCTTAGCGTACGTTTAGACGAGCGGATCCACAGCGTATTCACGTATTCACAGGCCCATTCACTTCAATAGGCTTCCGCATCTGAATTCTGCTAAAATATAAGGCATCATTTATAGTTTTGCAGAATGCAGAATTTTTGCAGCAGAACATCCGCAGTGATACATTTGCAGTGTAAACAGGACTATGGGATCCCATGAAAGATAAAAAGGCTATAAACACATGCAGAATTTCCATTCGGAAATCCATGCGGAAATTCTGCTGTGTGAACGTAGCCTTAGCCTGAATAAAATGGCACCAAATAAAAAAAAAACACTGCCTGCTCATTTTTCCCTCCCAAGATGCAGTGTTTGGGGTGTTTTTGTTTTTCACAAAATTGGAATCCCACCCTTAGGTATTGTTCACACTTGGGAAAAGAGAAGTGCCAGAATTTGTGAGGGTGGTCTCAGATTTCTGCAGTGTGAAGGGTCTTATTGCCTATGTAGTCTACCAGATCAGTATTTCCCAACAAGGATAACCTTGGCTGTCCGGGCATGCTGGGAGTTGTAGTTTTGCAACAGCTGGAGGCACCTTGGCTAGGAAACGCTGTTCCAGATAGTATGAACTTGATCATCATTACTCGCTATAAAGTTCCCGCGTTAAGCCACGCCCCTTGTCATGACAGGCCCCGCCCAGACATTGTCGTAGCATTTCAAAAGCCATTACAAACCACGCCCAGTCTTTCACCTGTTGACGGCCTCTACCGAGCCAGGAATGGCGGTGCCGCCCGCCGGGCCGCCGCTGTCGTACAGGACTCCGCTAACATCCAGCAACACCGCCCGGACCCCGCTCGCCCAGGACGCCATGCCTAGCCGCTCTAGTAAAGAAGCAGAAGGACGGGCCACGCCCCCTAGCTATGACGTATTGTCGAGCGGAGCACCATGGGACTTGTAGTTCTGGAGTAGAACTGCACTAATGGCATCATTGATCCCTATGTGGGTTTTTTTTTTTTTTTTTTACTAAAACAAAACTTAACCCTTTACTTAGTAACTTTACTAATGACCAAACTCCGTTTAAGTGGTAATAACTTTGAAATGCTTTAACTGAGCAAAGCGGTTCAGAGATTATATTAGTGGTAAATTTTTCTTTCAAAATATTGTGCAAAATTGGAACATTTTATTTATTTTTTATGGCGTTCACTGTTTGGTAAAAATCTTAATTTTTTTGGGTTGGTACAGTTATGGTGATGCCTAATTTATATAGCTTTTTATGTTTTTTTTTTTTACCTTTTCACAGCAAAATTCTTTTTCTCCCATTTTTCGTGTTGCCATGTTCTGACATAACTTTTTTTTTATTTTTTGGCCCATCACATTTTGTCAGGGCATATATTTTACATGATGAGCTTTACTTTTTACTAGCATCGTTTTAGCGATACATGCTACCTTTTTTATTTTTTTTTATTCCACTTTTTCGAAGGCGTGGTGACCAAAATTGGCCAGTTTTGCACTTTTTTTGTTGTTTGTCTTTTGGCATTCACTGTGCGGGATAAATAGTATCTTTTTTACAAGTCCTTATGAATGAATGTGACGATACCGATTGTGTATAGTTTGTTTTTATACTAATATAAAGCTTTATTGCGAAAGGGGCATTGTTTTTTTTTTTTTTTTTTACACTTTATTTATTTACTGAAAAACATTTGATTTTGATACTTTTTCCTTTTTATACTATACTGCTATACAATCATACTGCAGCACAGTATAACTGTCAGTATAAAACCCAGCCTATGGGTGGACATCACAGGCTTCCATACTTGGCAGACAGAAGGCCATAAACTGGCCTCCGGCTTCCATGGCGACCATCGGGTTCCCCCTGTCAATTACATAGATAGTGATCAGTAATGAAAGTGGCATCTATGGGGTTACAGTTGCCGAGACCGCCACAATCTCTTTCAGTGCGTCCTGCAGAGTCGGGCCATAGGCGGGACATCTGCTTATGTCCTGTTGCGGGAACATACCTGCTGCAAGGATGTACCCGTGCGACCCACAGCAGGAAGGGGTTAAAACAATTCAAAAACAAAGCTGATCTTCCCATGTTTCTAGATTAGATGGGGCACCATCTCACCGCATGTGTGACTTCTATAGAATCCGCAATTTATCCTAGACCCAAAAGGTGAGAAATAAATATCCCCGAAAGGCAGTGGTCTCCAGACTGTAGCCCTCCAGAGGTTGCAAAACTACAACTCCCAGCATGCCTGGACAACTGAATAAGGCTAAGTTTCAACTTGGTTTTTTCTCTTTTTTGAGCCAAAGCCAGAAGTGGATTCAAAAAGAATAGGACATATAAAGGAAGGACTTATACTTCTCCTCCCTAATGGATCCACTTCTGACTTTGGCTCAAAAACTGCAGTGGCAGATATCCAAAAACTGCCAGAGAAAAAAACCAAGTGGAAACTTAGCCTTAACATGTCAATTCTTTCTGCAGAATCCGCTCTGAACGTCATTACTGCCTATACAGACGGCGCATACCCTGAACGGAGCAGCAGGAAAAACTAACTATAACGGACCTGTTTATTTATTTATTTTTTGCGTATACAATAGCGTGGTTGACCGCGTTTTTGCTGTGAAACTGAGACCCAAACGTGGTGTGCATATAGCCTAAGGGAATTATGGCCAGAGCCGGATCATCATTGGCGCTCATGGAGCACCTGCTCCGGGCCCTGTCACATTCGGGACATCCCTGCGGGCTGCTCAGTAGCGGATCGGGGTCTGTTTTAAACTGGCCGCAGCGCCGGATGCTTGTTAAAGATCAGTAGCCCGACCGCGGCCACTTTATAACAGTGACCAGCGGCGGCTCCTGTGGGCCCGGACTCCTCCTGCTTTTTCTATTTTTCATATTTCCTTACCTGGCCACGGGGGGAATGATGAGCGGGGGGGAGAATGAGTGGGTTGGGGGGAAGGATGAGCAGGGGGGAGAATGATGAGCGGGGGGGGGGGGGGGAATGTTGAGCGGGGGGGAATGATGAGCAGGGGGGAGAATGATGAGCGGGGGGAATGATGAGTAGGGGGGGAATGATGAGCAGGGGGGGAATGATGAGCAGGGGGGGGAATGATGAGCGGGGGGGGGAATGATGAGCGGGGGGAATGATGAGCAGGGGGGGAATGATGAGCGGGGGGGGTGGAGAATGATGAGCAGGGAGGTAATGATGAGCAGGTGGGTAATAATGAGCAGGAGTGGGAGGTTGAGCAGGGGAAAACACGGGAAAGGAGACGGGGGATTTAAATGTGGCACAGGGGCTGATAAAAGGGGGAGAAAGGAGGGGGGGGGCAACTGAGGATCAAGGGGAATCAAAGTTGGTGGGGATGATGAGGCATATAGTTCAGAGCAATAGTCATTTATTTTACATTTATTTTTTTCCCCCTCAAATTTTCCTGTGAAAATGAGGGTGTGTGTTATATGCCAGTGCGTGTTATACGCGGATAAATACTGTAATTCCCCCTCCCCCCTCACATTCAGCAGGACATCCCTGTGTCCTGAAAGATCTTTTCGGGACACAAGGATGTCCCGGTTACCTTTCTGTGGCCCCGCAATAACTTTAAAAACGCAGGGGCCGCCGGGAGGTAGCGCACGCTGTGACCTCACTGACGTCCTGTGCGTGCGCTCATAGGAGCGGAGCAACGAGGATGCATGCATGGTAAGTTACCTACACATCATCTTCGGTGCTCCGACCACCGCTCCTCCGGTCCCGGGACCTACTGCTATGGCCCCTAGGCCATAGCAGTAGATCATGACCCCGGACCAGAGGAGCGGTGGTCAGAGCACCGAAGTGGGGCAGTAAACAGACATACAGTCTCCAGCCATACACTGTGTATGGCTGGAGGCTGTAAGTCTGTGGGGGACACTGCCAACATAATGTGGGGGGACTACAACCTAATGCAGGGGAACTGCAACCTACTGTGGGGGAACTACAACCTAATGTGGGGGAACTGGGGGGTGGGGTTGGTGAAGAAAAGTGTAGTGGAGAAGGACCAGGAGGGCATGGGGGGCTGAAGTGAGGTTGTTTGGGGGGGGTAGGGGGGGGGGATGAGGTAAGGTAAGTGTGGGTTTGGTAAAGGGGGCAGAAGAGTGTGAAGGAGACTGAGGGGGAGGGTGGTAGGGGGTGCAGAAAAGTGGAATAATGGAGAAGGACCAGGAGTGTTGAAGGGGGGGGGGGGGGACTTAAAAGGGTACTCCACCCCTAGACATCTTATCCCCTTTGGAGTACCCCTTTAAGGACCAGGGGAGGACTAAGGCTAAGTTTCCAGAGAAGGCAAAAGCACAAAAAAAAAATCATAATGAAGTGCTCCGTCTTCCAGGTAGTCTTAATCTGACCCTGATTATGGCTACTTATAGGGGCTAAAAAATGATGGCTACTGAGAGGGGCTAAAAGCTATTTTAACAGTAGTGCAAGCTGCAAAATGTAGGACAGTGTTTGCCAACCAGGGTGCCTCCAGCTGTTGCAAAACTGCAACTTTCAGCATGCCTGGACAAAGGCTGTCCAGGCATGCTGGGAGTTGTAGTTTTGCAACAGCTGGAGGCACACTCATTGGTAAACCCTGATATAAGACAAAATTATGACCAAATCTTAATCTAAAATTCATTAAAGTACACCTGCAGCGGAAAAAACGTATCCCCTATCCACAGGATAGGGGATAAGTGTCTGATCTCGGGGATCAGACCACTGGGACCCCCACGATCTTCCGAACGGGCATTGTCCCGCTGTGCACCGGCTAATGCGCGTAGCGTCGAGCTCACTGAGCTTGATGGAAACGCCCCCCCTCCATACAGCTCTATGGGAGAGGCGGGGATGCACAAACGCTGCATCCCCGCCTCTCCCATAAAGATACATGGAGGGGGGTAGTCGGCAGCAATGTCATGCTGCGGCCGGCACGCCTCCTGCATGGGGGACCTGCAGCAATGTCGGGGCCCCGTGCAGGAGATCACAGGGGTCCCAGTGGTCGGACCCCCCGCAATCAGACACTTATCCCCTATCCTGTACGTTTTTTTTCACTGCAGATTTCCTTTAACGCCAAACCATGTCACTGAACGAATAGGGACAAGTGTGAAATGTTTACTTTTGCATGTAAATATGTAACTATAAGATCTTACAAGTAAGAAGCCTTCACCTTGTGGTTATACAGGTGGCTGAAGGATATAATAAGGGTGACCGTCTTTGCACATCTCAGTAGTTTTCTGCACTCTACGCTAAATTCCAGTTCAGGTGTTGGGAAGCTGCTTATTATTCTCCATGTAGGTACAAGCTCCACAATGCCGGTTACTGGACCTGATGTCTATGTCTAATAATGCATCCAACCAGCGGCACCTCTGAAGGCCAAACCGCGCCGCGCTGCCTTATCAGAGCCAGCCACACGCTGAGAGTATTGATTTCCGCTTGCCGGAGTCATCAGGACAGGTCGGGGGTGATACACACCCTGGATCAAAGCAATTTAAAGGCTGCACAAGAACAGAATATTAATAGTGATAAAGACGGGAGGTAATATAAAATAAGAAACGGTAATAGGACTGATCAAATAGAAATAATAATAACGTTGTATCTCAATCACTGGTAGAGATAGAAGTCTTTCGGGGAGATGGTACCGGACTATTGATGCACTGAGATCACCTAAACATATCCTAGAACAGTGTTTCCCAAACAGTGTGCCTCCAGCTGTTGCAAAACTCCCAGCATGCCCAGACAGCCTTTGGCTGAGAGTTGTAGTTTTGCAATTGCTGGAGGCACACTGGTTGGGGAACATTGGTGTAGATATTGCCATAGGTTTAATTTATACGCTTTATTAGTAGAGCGGACACAGTATGTGAGGGCTAGCCTTTGACTTCAATGGGTAGATGCAGCAGAAAATCTGCAGCAAAATGTGACCATTACATCTCTTATTAGTTAAGCCATCAGTTATGTAAGATATTTGATTTAGAGCAGAGCCTTCCAAACTTTCCATGTTGATGACTCCCTTAGACATGCATAGTTTGGTGACACTCTTGCACCAATTGCATGTATCTTAGTCCGTAATACCGGTATCAATGTTACAAATGTGGCTGCTTACCTCCCCATCCTATGCCATTTCATTCCTCCCCCCTTCATCCCTCCCAATGCCCCTCTTGATCACACCCTGTGCCAATTCATTACCTCTCTTGATCACTCCCTGTGTCATTTCATTACCCCGCCCCCCCCCCCTTGATCACCCCCTATGCCTACGGTGTTGCCAGTGTTGCTCGCGAATATTCGCAATGCGAATTTTATTCGCGAATATCGCATATTCGCGAATTTGTGAATATTCGCAAGTATAGCGCAATATATTCGTAATTACGAATATTCGTGTTTTTTTTTTTTTTTATCCCACAGTACCCATCACAGTGATCATCCCTCTCTGCTTCCAGTTTGTGTGATGTAAAGAAGGCTCTAATACTACTGTTTGAGCCTGGCGTGCGAATTTTTGCACATGCGGAAATTGGCATATGCAAATGTTCGCATATGCGAATTTTTGCTTATGTTTATTTTTGTTTATTCTAATTTTGGCATATGCTAATTTTCGCATGCGCGAAGTTTCGCATATGCGAAAATAAAACGCGAATATTACGAATATGCAAATTTAGCGAATATATGACGAATATTTGTCCATATATTCGCGAAATATCGCGAATTCGAATATGGCCTATGCCGCTCAACACTAATTAAGACATCTTCAGGCATGGGATAGTGACACCCCCACCACCCAGGCCAAAACCCCAAATAAAGACAAACAACCTTTTGGATGAAAAGGCCACGGCCGTTTATTGAGAGGATTTAATGAAATAAATAAATAATTTATTAAATAATTAACCAAATAAAACCATAAATATCAACTTAAAACTCCATAACCTGAATATCAACTTCTCATTTTCTCAAATAACCACCAACTGTCCGCCCAGAGCATTCTGGGTGACCCCCACAGGACTAAATAGCTGTCAGCCCAAACTGGGCGACGCCCCTCAAAACGGCCGTGACAAGGGAGGAAGGGCGATGGGATATTCTCCTTCTTCTTCACAGGACTGAGCACCACTATCAAGATGGCCGTTATTTATCTCTTACCAGATTCCCGCCGAATCCACCAATCAGGAGACACTCCAATCTGCCCAGCAACAGTCGGCCCCTGCAAGAGAACTCAGCACCACCGTGAGTTGTATCATAAATTAATCCCTTAATAAAATGTACTGTAACAATAACTGACATGGGGAAAAGGAAGGGGGGGGGGCACATCCCAAGTGGCCCCTCCATTACCCTTCTGGGCCCTTTACATCAGACAAACCTCCATCACACCTCAGACAAACCTCCCTCAGCTTTCAGCCAAACCTCCGTCATGCCTCAGACTGCAGCCGGACAGCCGTTAAAGTCTTCCAGCCTCCCTACGCTAACTGAGGAGGAAAGCAGAGCATGAGCTCTGAGCGGGACGGACAACTGCGCATGTGCAGGGCTACGCTAGCGCTACACTCCTAATGCTGCCTACTTTAGCCCTACGCTGTCAGTGGAGTGCTGCGCATGCGCTACCATTTTTCTACGAATCGAGGAAAACATTACATCAACGGCTGTTCGGCTGACGCCTGAGACATGACGGCGGTTTGTCTGAGGTATAACAGAGGTTTGGCTGAGCTGAGGGAGGTTTGTCTGAGGTGTGACGGAGGTTTGTCTGAGGTGTGATGGAGGTTTGTCTGAGGTGTGACGGAGGTTTGTCTGAGGGCTGAGGGAGGTTTGTCTGAGGTGTGACGGAGGTTTGTCTGAGGTGTGACGGAGGTTTGTCTGAGGTGTGACAGAGGTTTGTCTGAGGTGTGACGGAGGTTTGTCTGAGGGCTGAGGGAGGTTTGTCTGAGGTGTGACGGAGGTTTGTCTGAGGGCTGAGGGAGGTTTGTCTGAGGTGTGACGGAGGTTTGTCTGAGGTGTGACGGAGGTTTGTCTGAGGTGTGACGGAGGTTTGTCTGAGGTGTGACGGAGGTTTGTCTGAGGGCTGAGGGAGGTTTGTCTGAGGTGTGACGGAGGTTTGTCTGACGCCTGATGTTGTCCTAATATGGACACCGTATATGCCATTTCATTACCCACTCTTGATTGCCCCATGTGCCACTTCATTCCCCCTGATCACCCTGTGCCACTTTATGCTTCCCCCGATCACGCCCTGTGCCATTCTTTTGATCGCCCCCTGTGCCACTTTATTCCCCCCTGATCACCCCCTCTGCCATTCTCTTGATCACCCCCTATGCCACTTCATTCCCACCTGATTACCTTTTGTGCCATTTCATTACCCCACATGCCCAATGTGTTGCGGCACCCAGTGTCGAAAGCCCTGATTTAAAGGGAAGGTTCATCATAAAGTTCCATCTGATATGACCCTGGAGACGTCTGTGTTCTGGGACAGCTGAATCTTATTTCTGTCAAAGGAACACTACGGAATTTCAGCAGCCGAGCTTCCACCCCTGAAATTCTGCCCAAAAAGTAAGATCACTCTGTCAGCAGAGTCCGCATGGATTACCTTGCCATCTATGGGGGCGGCAGTGTCTGCAACGTCCTAGCACCAACTGATTTAGTCATCACCGGCCACCTTGGGATCTCAGGCCAATATAATTCCAGTCGTGATTCTGTGTTATGTCCTAGCCTCAATGTAAAAGTAATGCATTATACTGCTTTTTATTTTTATTTTAAATATATCTAAACAGAATACGTAGGACTCATTACAGCCCTTTCTTGGCTGCCATATACTAGGTACCGACCTATATCGATTTTTTTAGGGCCGATACGATAATCTGTGGGGGTTAAGGCCGATAGCCGATTAACTTATACCGATATTCCGGTATAACTTATCGGCTATTTATCCCCAAAACAACCCCCCCCCCCCCCACGCCGCTGCAGATCACTGATTTAAGGCGGGCGCTTTAAATCAATGATCTGCAGAGGCTTTTGCGGTGCCAGAGACCCCCGCCACCCGCTTCTCTCCCCCTGCCTGTCCTGGGGTCCTCCTGAGTCCTACCCCTGCCTCCCCCATTCCCAGTTTTATAACTACCAGTACCCGGGGTAATTATAAAACCGGGGATGGGGGAGGCAATGGGGCAGCGGCGGCGGCAGTCTCTGGCCGGGGTGGTGCGGTGGGGGGGAGGGCGGTGCGGTCGGGGGCAGGGCATTATCGGATTATCGGCAAGGTAATTGCCGATACTGATAACGTCCAAAATCGTGAATATCAGTCGATCCCTACCATATACATAGTATCTGATGACTTTAACAGGTGTCATATTGTACTGTCACCCAGATAACCAGCGTAGAGACAAGACATCACATACTCTTTCAGTATGCATCGAGCAGAAGTATTGAATATTCCCACCACTCCTGACTGGCATGTCTGTTCTGTCTGACAGCAGCATCACCTGTTCTAACCCGGAAGTGGGGAGCGGCACGGCTTCAATACAGCAGGTCACATACTTGGCGTATCATGCAGGCACGCTGAAGAAGTAAATTGAATGAATATTTATGAAGGGGGCGGAGTCAATGGGCCCGAGCAGGCAGGATAAGTATTCCTCAGAGAGGCTGGAGTCCGCCTCCATTGCTCAAAGAAGATCATCAGAATTTTTTGATTATTACCGTTTTCTCTAGAACGGCACAACAGATTTTTATAAGGTAAAGTGCGTTTGAATCAGCATCGCCCGCTTTATTACTCTGTCTATTCCGTTTAGTGCGGGTGATGTTGCTGTCAGTTTCCCTCTAAGCTTCTTGAATTTCTGCTTCACATTCTGTTCCTAGGATTTTGTAGTGGATTTGGATACATGTTAGCGCCAGTGGTCTCCAACCTGCAGACCTCCAGATGTTGTAAAACTACAACTCCCAGCATGCTCGGACAGCCAACGGCTGTCCGAGCATGCTGGGAGTTGTAGTTTTGCAACACCTGGAGGTCCGCAGGTTGAAGACCACTGCAATATAACATAAATAACTGATCACATCACCAGATCTACAGCAGATACGGAATGTGTGAATGTACTCATAAAGAGGTTTTCTTAGGCTTCCGCAGTGTTTCCCAACTAGGGTGCCTCCAGCTGTTGCAAAACTACAGCTCCCTGCAAAAATATTTATCTTGATGTGTCCTACAAGATTAACTATGTTATTCTAGATGGGAATACCCCTTTTACAGGGTTATTTTAAGATCCAAAGTTATCCCCTATTCACAACTACCAGACTCCCCATCAATCCCGAGAAACTCAAATGAATGGAGCAGAAGCGTGCCTGTGCAACCAGCTCTTAAAGGGGTACTCCGGTGGAAAACTTTCTTTTTTTTTTTTTTTTTTTATCAACTGGTGCCAGAATGTTAAACAGATTTGTAAATGACTTCTATTAACCCCTTAAGGACCAAGGACGTACCGGTACGTCCTTGGTCCTGCTCTTCTGATATAACGCGGGGTTACACAGTAACCCCGCGTCATATCACGGCGGGCCCTGCGTCATAGTGAAGCCGGGACCCGCCTCTAATAGCGCGCAGCGCCGATCGCGGCGCCGCGCGCTATTAACCCTTTGGCCGCGCGCTCAGAGCTGAGCCGCGCGGCTAAAAGTGAAAGTTCCTGGCTAGCTCAGTCTGGCTGTTCGGGATAGCCGCGGCTAATCGCGGCATCCCGAACAGCTGACAGGACAGCGGGAGGGCCCCTACCTGCCTCCTCGCAGTCCGATCGCCGAATGACTGCTCAGTGCCTGAGATCCAGGCATGAGCAGTCATGCGGCAGAATCGTTGATCACTGGTTTCTTATGAGAAACCAGTGATCAGCATAGAAGATCAGTGTGTGCAGTGTTATAGGTCCCTATGGGATAACAATGATCAGTGTGTGCAGTGTTATAGGTCCCTATGGGACCTATAACACTGCAAAAAAAAAGTGAAAAAAAAAGTGAATAAAGATCATTTAACTCCTCCCCTATTAAAAGTTTGAATCACCCCCTTTTCCAATAAATAAAAAAAACACAGTGTAAATAAAAATAAAAATAAACATATATGGTTATGCCGCGTGCGGAAATGTCAGAATTATAAAAATATATCATTAATTAAACCGCTCGGTCAATGGCGTGCGCGCAAAAAAATTCCAAAGTCCAAAATAGTGCATTTTTGGTCACTTTTTATATCATTTAAAAATGAATAAAAAGCGATCAATAAGTCCTATCAATGCAAAAATGGTACTGTTAAAAACTTCAGATCACGGCGCAAAAAATGAGCCCTCATACCGCCCCATACACGGAAAAATAAAAAAGTTATAGGGGTCAGAAAATGACAATTTTAAACGTATTAATTTTCCTGCATGTAGTTATGATTTTTTCCAGAAGTCCGACAATATCAAACCTATATAAGTAGGGTATCATTTTAATCTTATGGACCTACAGAATAAATATCAGGTGTCATTTTTACCAAAAAATGTACTACGTAGAAACGGAAGCCCCCAAAAGTTACAAAACAGCGGTTTTTTTTCAATTTTGTCGCACAATGATTTTTTTTCCCGTTTCACCGTAGATTTTTGGGCAAAATGACTGACATTATTACAAAGTAGAATTGGTGGTGCAAAAAATAAGCCATCATATGGATTTTTAGGTACAAAATTGAAAGAGTTATGATTTTTTAAAGGCAAGGAGCAAAAAACAAAAATGCAAAAACGGAAAACCCCCCGGTCCTTAAGGGGTTAAAAAATCTTAATCCTTCCAGTAATTATTAGCTGCTGAATAATACAGAGGAAATTCTTTTCTTTTTTGAACACAGAGCTCTCTGCTGACATCATGACCACAGTGCTCTCTGCTGACATCTCTGTCCATTTTAGGAACTGTCCAGAGCAGCATATGTTTTCTATGGGGATTTTCTCCTACTCTGGACAGTTCTTAAAATGGACAGAGGTGTCAGCAGAGAGCACTGTGGCCATGATGTCAGCAGAGAGCTCTGTGTTCCAAAAAGAAAATAATATCCTCTGTAGTATTCAGCAGATAATAAGTACTGGAAGGATTAAGATTTTTTAATAGAAGTCATTTACAAATCTGTTTAACTTTCTGGCACCAGTTGATTTAAAAAAAAATTTAAAGTTTTCCACCGGAGTACCCCTTTAAATTTATGGGGCTTCTGACCACTCCCTTTATTTAGGATTGGTCCTCCGTTCTTGGGATCGGTAAGGGTTTCCGCATTCGGCCCCCCAACAATTAGATAGTTGTCCCTTATCCTGTAGATAGGGTATAACTTTTGGATAACCCCTTTAATGACCACTTAATATAGTACAAAGTTTACAGTAATATTTGTTACAGGATTGTACTATTATTCCCGGATATCTGCATCATGTGTGTCCGGTACGTTTACATATTAGGGGTCGATTAATGCAAGAAATGCCAATGTCGTCACATGATCTGGGTCATTTTATTTCTACACAGATGAAATGATATATTTACAGTGTATTACAGTAGCAGAAAAGTGGATTGGATAAGTAGAAATCCTGTTGACACGTCGAGTAAACAATCTGTGTGGTAAATTGACCTTTATCTGCACATGTCAGTTTATGCTGCAGACTCTCTGCGGATTTATTGCAGAATTTCCCCATTATTGCTGGGGATTCTGTGGCAGTAACAATGTGGACCCACAATGGCAAATCCCCAAACAAATCTGTACCGAAACCTGCACAATTTACTGCTGTTTATTTTGGTGCAGGAATGCTGTGGATTTTCCACTGTGCAAAATCTGCAGAATTTCCTTCCCAAGGCTACAGCAACAAGTCAATATATTTGAAATCTGCAGTTTTTTTTTTTTACTTCCTTAGGATCTATTCACATGTACAGTATTCTGCGCAGATTTGATGCGCAGGATTTCAAGCTGTGTTCAGTCATTCAGTTTACAATGAATTCTGCAGCAGAAAATCCTGTGCATCAAATCTGTGCAGAATACTGTACGTGTGAATAGACCATTAATAGGGAAAATCCATAACAAATCTGCAGTCTATGCGAAACATAAATTATGTCAATAGGGCGGATTTATCATTTGCGTGAAAATTTTGCACAATTTTTCTTTTCAATTACAATGTTTTTCTGGCAGGGTTTCTGCTTCCAATTTAAGAAATTGCGCACTCAACATAATAAATTGCGCACATTTCTAAAAGGATGCTCAGCAGGGAAAAAGACATGTAAAAGTCAATTTTTCTCTCTCCTTCATCACCTAGAATGTAGTATACTTGTGCAAATTTTTGTGCAAAAATTATTTGTATGCAGATGATAAATGCAGTAAATATATCTTAAAGGGGTACTCCGCCCGCTAGACATCTTATCCCCTATCCAAAGGATAGGGGTTAAGATTAGAGATGAGCGAACTTACAGTAAATTCGATTCCTGACGAATTTCTCGGCTCGGCAGTTGATGACTTTTCCTGCATAAATTAGTTCAGCTTTCCGGTGCTCCGGTGGGCTGGAAAAGGTGGATACAGTCCTAGGAATGAGTCTCCTAGGACTGTATCCACCTTTTCCATCCCACGGGAGCACCTGAAAGCTGAACTAATTTATGCAGGAAAAGTCATCAACTGCCGAGCCGAGAAGTTCGTGAGGAATCAAATTTACTGTAAGTTCGCTCATCTCTAGTTAAGATGTCTGATCGCGGGGGGCACTCTGTGCACGGAGCAAACTTCGCTCTGTGCCGGATGACTAGCAATGTGGCGCCAGAGGCCTGTGACGTCATGGCCACGCCCCCTCCCATAGACTTGCATTGAGGGGGCATGACATCACGAGGGGGCGTGGCCGTGAGGTTACGAGACTCTGGCACCGCAGCCGGCATTCTAAACACCAGGTTCTGCAGAAAGATTGCGGGGGGTCACAACGGCGGGACCCCCGCAATTAGACATCTTATCCCCTTATCCTTTGGATAGGGGATAAGATGTATAGGGGCAGAGTACCCTTATAACACTAAAGCCTTGTTAACACGGCAGAATCCAACGAAAAAATTCAGCATGGAAATTTTGTTTGCAGCAGAGGTCTGTTGTTTTCAATGGGGTTCTGCTGCACCATGGAGTTTTCTGGAGAAAACATCTGCCGCGGAAATGCCGATTTCGGCCTCTACAGAAAGAGCTAACTCGTCAATTCTTTCTGCGGAATCTGCTCGGAAATGCATCGCTGTCTATGGAGAGGGTACATTTTCGAGCGGTCCTTGCATCAACCAATTTGGTGCCTGCCACGGACGGAATGTCCGGCTGATCAGTCGGCAAAAATTACGGCTTGAGAACATAGCCTAAGCAATGCCCCCCTCCAAGCGCAAAAATAATGAAGCGAACGCAAACAGCAAAATTTTTTTTTTAAAAAAGGGGCAAAAAACGATCATAAATAAGACGCACAGCCTTCCATGCTGGAAAACCACTCAAAACACCCCCCAAAAAAATTGTGCAAAAAAGATGATCAATGACCCCATATTCTGCACTAATTTTATGCTACTGAAAAAGCTGTGGGTCATCCAGCCGGGCGTTGCGTGTTCTTCATCGTGAAAAGTGACAGAAAGTTTTCAATTTATTTTGAAAAGTAACAAAAAAAAAAAAAAAAATCTTGTCCATTCGCTTCTTAATGTCCCTGACACAATTCCATCCATTTAGCTCGCTGTAAAGACGGATGAGCGCCACTTGACATTGTACGGCTATAAATCCTCTCTTGTTTTGTTTGCTTTGTGAATTACTTAAAGGAAAAAAAATAATAATTAAATGAAGAAATCCACATCAATCTATAACCGGAGAACAATGATCGGTTAATGGCTGTTTTAATCTTTACCTTGAAATTCACATTATAACTAACCAACCAATACTAATTTGTAAAGTGAGGCCAAATGGATGAGGAATTAAATAGATGATCGAGATGATGGGCAGATGGGAGATGAAAGAGCCGAATGACAGGATGGGGTAGTGGAAGTGCGCGGTAATTGTGGCTATGAAAGAAGACAATAGGAAGACACCAAGGACGAATAAATGGACTGGGTACCGGCGATAAATAGACTTCTCTTCTCCTCCCCTTGTCATGTTGCTTGTTGTCATTCCAGTTTTAGTGTCTTCTCCTCCCCTCGGTTTCTCGTGGCTGCTGTCTCCTCCTCTATGGGATGCCCATGAAGCCAGAGGCTCCTATCTCACATAAAGAGTAGTCATCATACAGAGAAGACACCGAGGGGCTGCGGACATCATCTGCGCTATAAACCTCACCGTTGTCCCTTTCCGCAAGCTACTATAAAAGGCTGCTGAAGGATTCCAGGTACCTGCCTGTAGGACGCCTCACCTGGGACATTATGGGGATGTTAAATTGCGACGGCGGGGACGAAAAGAGGAACTCTGCTCCGAAACATCTCCATACGCCTTTCTCCATTGCGGATATCTTGAGTCAGGCCAAGAGCAAGAAACCAAGCGAGAGTTCGGAGGAGGAGGAGGAGGATGCAGGTGAGTCGGGTATAGTTCTTGGATCGGTTTACCTGAGGGTCGAAAACTTTGGGGGGGAACTGTAAGTCCCAGCAGTTGCCGGCTGAAAACTGGTAGTACTGAGACTTTAAGTTTCTCTTTGCCAAATTTGGCTATAGCTTTCCAAGCAATGATGGCGTATAGCAGTGTTTCCCAAGCAGGGTGCCTCCAGCTGTTGTGAAACTACAAATCCCAGCATGCCCGGACAGCCTTTGGCTGTCCGGGCATGCTGGGAGTTGTAGTTTCGCAACAACTGGAGCGCGCACCCTGCTTGAGAAACACCTGCTTATATACTGCTGATTTCTTTATATATACATATAACTGTGTGTGTGTGTGTGTATAATATATATATATATATATATATATATATATATATATAATTATTATTTACACTAGGGATCGACCGATATCGATTTTTTTTAGATCCGATACCGATGATCTGTGGAGGTTAAGGCCAATAGCCGATAATTTATACCGATATTCTGGTATAAATTATTGACTATTTATCCGCGGGGGGCATTTTTGGATTATCGGCAAGGTAATTGCTGATAACGTCCAAAATCGTGAATATCGGCCGATAATATCGGCCAAATCGATAATCGGTCGATCCCTAATTTACACACACACATTTATAAATTTGTATTATTTAGTTCTTTTGTTATTTATTACAGTGTCATCATCTGAACTGTACGAAAGTTATTTTATCAATTAACAAAAAATATATATGTGTGTGGGTGTGTGTGTGTGTATGTGTATGTATATATATATATATATATATATATGTGTGTGTTTCTCGGTTGCCAATTTCGGCTGTAGCATTTCAAGCAGTGATTGCATAAAGCAGGGTTTCCCAAGCAGGGTGTCTCCAGCTGTTGCGAAACTCCGACTCCCAGCATGCCCAGTCTTGGGCTCATAGACCACTGTCTTCTTTATAGTTACTTTACAAGTTGGATCCTTTATTTTTATTATTATAATTGATAATATATATATATATGTTAATTTTTATTATTTATAATTTTTTCCCTTTGTTAACCATTACAATGTCATCATTTGAAACATACAAAAGTTACTTTATTACTAAAAAATTTATAAAAATACACACACACACATACATATATATATATTACAAAAAAGTTTTTAGCGCACTTTTTAAACAAAACGTGTCCCCCATCCACCACGCAGAGTTGGCCTCTTGTCGGATGGGACCCTAACGCGCTCAATCCACTCACCTCTGCTGGGCATATGGCCTCTGACTGGGTGACATGCTGGATCCACTATCAATTTAAAACCTCCTGTGAAATAGGGAGGGGTGCACGGCTACAGAGGGTGCCAGTCCCCCCTAACTTGCATAGCAAAAACTAAAAGAAGAAAAATAGCCAGCACAACTACCTAATACACGGGGGCACGCTGCTGTGGCAAATACAAAGTATATAAAAAAGAAGGTTGCAGCGGCTCTCTTGGTCAAAAAATGGAGGCTCGTTTTGATCAAAAAGTGCGCTAAGAGCCTCCATTTTTTGACCAAGAGTGCTGCTGCAACCTTCTGTTTTGTATAATATATATATATATATGATTTTAGTTTTCTGTTATTTATTACGTCATCCTCTTAATTGTCCGATTAGTCCGTTAATAGGAAATGGAGCGATAACTGGTGCAGCCTAGAACCATGTGGTCGGAGAATGTTGTTTGAAAAGTTTCTTTTTGGTCACTAGTTGTTAGAACTTTCCGTTTAGAACAATGTGAACTATTTCAATATGGAAAAAAATCATTGCAATCGCTGCAGAACCTCTTTGCATACATGTGGTTTCGGACCATTGCGGTTGAGTCTGTGTGTAATTCAAGTCGTAGTCTGTATTTGAAGTGGGGGGAGTTATATACATAGTTTATAGGCAGAACTTCTATAGGGGGATTTATCCATGTGCAAGCAGCATAGTTGTCAAAAGTAGCCATAGACTTACATATAGAATATATAGCAAAAGATTGACGGGATACCTTTGCATCAACTGTATGGGGTGTGAACATAACCCTAAAGGGGTTTCGCACTTTACACAAAATATGGACAAGGTCTATTTAAGTAAGCTTCACCCCCAGAAACATTCAGGACCCCTTTACTGGGATTTCTTGGGGTTCGTAACCACATAGATTACTGTGTCGGAGCAATTGTACGTTAAAGGATACATATATAACTATATATATATATATATATATATATATATATATAGATGGGTTATTTTGTTGCATATACTATATACAGTACTATCCGCATTGACATTTTTTTTACACTTTTTGTGTAGTCTTTTGTTAGCAGCCATTAGGATTACAGTTGTTGGGTTATCTACAGTGGTCCCTCAAGTTACAATATTAATTGGTTCCAGGACGACCATTGTATGTTGAAACTAGAGATGAGCGAACTTACAGTAAATTCGATTCGTCACGAACTTCTCGGCTCGGCAGTTGATGACTTTTCCTGCATAAATTAGTTCAGCTTTCCGGTGCTCCGGTGGGCTGGAAAAGGTGGATACAGTCCTAGGAAAGAGTCTCCTAGGACTGTATCCACCTTTTCCAGCCCACAGGAGCACCTGAAAGCAGCCGAGAAGTTCGTGACGAATAGAATTTACTGTATGTTCGCTCATCTCTAGTTGAAACCATCGTATGTTGAGACCATAACTCTATGGAAACCTGGTAATTGGTTCTGAAGCCCCAAAATGTCATCCAAAAATAGGAAAAAGTGAGGATTAAAGAAAACTAAGTAGATAACTAATATAGATAAAGCAAATCCTTATATATAAAAGTAAGAAAGATCTGCTGGGAGCTGGAAATCACTGTCTATTTCAGTGTTTCCCAAAGAGGGTGCCTCCAGCTGTTGCAAAACTACAACTCCCAGCATGCCCGGACAGCCTTCGGCTGTCCGGGCATGCTGGGAGTTGTAGTTTTGCAACAGCTGGAGGCACTCTCTTTGGGAAACACTGGTCTATGTAGAGGACAGAAGCTTCTTCAGGATCCTGTACAGAACACGCAATGTCCTAAAAAAAGGAAAATGGAGCCGCCCTCACCTGGTGTTCAAAGGAGCAGCTAACTCTGACCCAGGTAAAGAGTACAGAACATGTAATACCTCCCTGTACTGTAGGGGGCGCTACCAGACACCAGTCAGTGCATGCACTTCAGTAATACAGGGGTTTTACCAGTGAATGCCCATTCTGATTGGTCAGGGGTTTTACCAGTGAATGCCCATTCTGATTGGTCAGTTCTTCCAGCCATTGACACGTTTTGCAGATTCCATAGCATTGTATGTTGAGTCCGGTTTCAAGTTACAATGGTCCAGAAAAGACCATTGTATGTTGAAACTATTGTATGTTGAGGCCATTGTAAGTTGAGGGATGACTGTATATGCTAATAGCCATAGCACTTGTAACCTCTCACCTGGGTGATGTCACTGCGCATAAGGTGAGCGGGAGATAAATAAGACCTGCTGATGACTCGGAGCCCGGGGCCCCAGTAATTGCTCTGGCCCCTATGGGAAGCAGGGGCAAGTGGGTTTAGTTGTAAGACTGCTTGTCCCTGGCAGAGATCAATATCCCATTACTGGTGGCTGCCTATCTCTGAGCACAGGCTTCCTGTTTGATGAGAAGCCCCTGTATTAGAGAGATGACAGCTATCGATCTAATCACTGCCCGGTCACTTCATCAGGGCACGGAAGCCAGCAATTTCTTCTTAATAACCCCGGCTAATAAAACCCGTCAGTCTGCGCTCCGCCTGTCTACTACATGTCAAAGCCACAGGTCACTGCTAGAACACTTGTACGCGGTATGGTAAGGAGATGGCACGTGCGGCTAGGTGGAACTCCGAGTCACACCATGCCCCGTCACATTCTCAAAGGTGTTTTGGTTCTACTCTGACATGGTCTGCGTAGGGTATATTCACGAAAGAATTTCCACTTGCGGAATCCTGCCTCAAATTAAAGGGGTAATCCGGTGGAAAATTCCTTCCGTACCTTCAGCTATGGACTTCCTGATGGCAGGGCACTGGGAAGGTGCACGCTAAAACCCCTCAAAGGGTTATTCCGGTGGAAAACTATATATTTTTTTAAATCAACTGGTGCCAGAAAGTTAAACAGATTTGTAAATTACTTCTATTTTAAAATCTTAATCCTTCCAGTACTTATCAGCTTCTGTATGTTCCACAGGAAGTTCTTTTCTTTTTGAATTATTTTCTGTCTGACCACAGTGCTCTCTGCTGACACCTCTGTCCGTGTCAGGAACTGTCCAGAGCAGAAGCAAATCCACATAGCAAACTTATCCTGCTCTAGACAGTTCCTGACATGGACAGAGGTGTCAGCAGAGAGCACTGTGGTCAGACAGAGAAGAAATTCAAAAAGAAAAGAACTTCCTCCTGGAGCCTACAGCAGCTGAGAACTACTGGAAGGATTAAGATTTTTAAATAGAAGTCATTTACAAATCTGTTTAACTTTCTGTCACCAGTTGATTTTAGAAAATGGTTTCCCACCGGAGTCCTTAGACTTCTATGGGATTCCGCACTCCCATTCACACTTCTAAAATTCCGCTTGTGGAATTCCGCAAGCAGAATGTATGAATGGGAGTGTGGAATCCCATAAAAGTCTATGGGCTTTAATTTGAGGTGGAATTCTGCAAACGGAAATTCCGCCATGTGAATAGACCCTAACGCCAGGTTCAGACTACTGAATCTTCAGGCAGAAAATTTCCGCCTGGAGATTCCGAGTGCGGCCAGCGCCGGCTGAATCAGTCGGCGCTAGGACCGCGCGGACACTGTAGTCTCCAATAGACTGCAATGTGTTCCGCGCGGATTTCTGTCTGAAGAAAGATCAACGCCTTTCTTCAGGCAGAAATTTCCAAGCGGATTGGCCGTTCACAAATTCCGAAGTGTGAATTTGTGAATGGAAAATCATTCACTACACTATACATTTTAGAAAGCGGAATTTCCGCCTGCAATTTCAAAGCAAAATTGCAGGCGGAAATTCCGTAGTCTGAACCCAGCCTTAGTGTGGCTCGGGGCAAAATTACAAGTAGAGCTCATTGGTCGCGCAGCTAAAGATGGCTGTATCAGGCTCCCTGATTCGTGCTGCATCTCAGTTTATCTAAGTGAATGGGGTTGTATTGCAAACTGCGCCCATGTGGCTGCGACCGTGACCTGACAAACGTGATAAATCCAATCCAGGATGGATAACTGGCCTTAATAATTTGCGGGTCACAACGTGACCCCATTCACATACATAAGCTGTGATGCAGCATGGGAGCGTAACAATGCGATCTGGGGCCACACAGACAGTGTAATGGTGACGGTAACCATGTGGCCCAAGCCTAATAGTGTCACATTTTGTACACTATTAGTGTGATACTGCCCATTTTTAGGCTCTACACCAGTGTTTCCCAACCAGGGTGCCTCCAGCTGTGGCCAAACTACAACTCCAGCCTTTGACTGTCCAGGCATGCTGGGAGTTGTAGTTTGGCCACAGCTGGAGGCACCATGGTTGGGAAACACTGCTCTACGCAGTAATAGTGCTATTAATGCCCCACACTGTAGTAATGCCAAAAATGTGTGTCATTGTGCCCCTTACAGCATAAAAATGGGTTTTCAATTTGTTTTTGGTATAAAGTATACAGCCATTAGAGGTGCGCCTTCTCCCAAACTTTTCACTGGGGGTCGGGTCTCCTGGTTTCCTCTGTTGTGTGATACAGAATAGAAGAATAGACAGCGCTCAATTACTGAACACACACAAGGTGAATACACCGTACTGTGACCCCATTATCACCATGTGACCCCATTATCACCATGTGACCCCATTATCATGTCTACAGCTCTGTCCAATAACTCTCTATACCAGTGGTCTCCAACCGGCGGACCTCCAGATGTTGCAAAACTACAACTCCCAGCATGCCCGGACAGCCGTTGGCTGTCCGGGCATGCTGGGAGTTGTAGTTTTGCAACATCTGGAGGTCCGCAAGTTGAAGACCACTGCTCTATACTGTATTCCAGATATACAAGAGCCTCAGGACTGGGGAAAGGATCACAGCAGGGGGTTAAGTACAAAATATGGGCCCAGCCCAAAGTGTAAAATGATAGGGCTATTAAAAGATTGGAACTAATCACCAATCCACGGAACTGGGAAAACTGTAAATATCTGATCGGGGGGGGGGGGGGGGGGGGGGTCCGACCACTGGGGCCCCCTGCCAACCTTGAAAACAGAGGTCCCTTCTCTTCGAGGTGGATGGAGCTGTGTGTGGAGAGGGAGCATATTATGGTCTGATCTTGATCCGATCTGTATCCAAAGAATAAAAGTCATCACCTATCCACGGGATAGGTGGTAAGTATCTGAAATCTGACCTCTGGGGCCCCCATCAATCATCAAAATAGAGGTGCCTTTTTCATCCAGGTAAATGAAGCAGTAATGCGCAATCTTCCTCTATGGCTGGGGTCTTAAACTCGCGGCCAGCGGGCCAATTGAGGCCCGCAGGATGATATTTTGCGACCGCCTGTCCTGTCAGGATTTAGGACATCCCTGTGTCCTGAAAGATCTTTTTGAATCACAAGGATGTCCCAGTTAATCCTCTGTGGGCCCGCAGTCACTTTAAAAACGCAGTGGCTGCCGGGAGGTATCTCACGCAGGGACGTCACTGGTGTCCCTGCCATGTGCCTATAGGAGCGGAGCAGTGTGCAGAAGGACGCACACGCTAGCCGGCATGGAAACTTACCAGCGGCACGTCCGCTTCGGTGCTCCGACCGCCACTCCTCTGGTCCCAGGACCTACTTCTATGGCCCAAAGGTCATAGCAGTAGAGTAGATCCTGACCCCCGATGGTCTGAGTACCGCAGTACACAGACATACAGCCTCCAGCCATATACTACATGGCTGGAGGCTGCATGTCTGTGGGGGCTGCTGTCTACTGTGGTGGCCCAGTACGGGATGATGTTTCCCTGTACTTCTCCTGCCCTGTCAGGCAGAGTCTCTCCATGTCCCCAGGGCCCCCTTTATGTATTTTCCCCAGTGTATATAAGTTGTGATATTAATAATGTACTGTTTCTTTAATTGTTATACCATGTGATTGTTACCCAGGAGGCACTAGTGACCAGGTGACACCCCCCCCCCCCCAAGTGACCTATGGGCTCCTTGCACAGCCCCCCTATATAACCAGGGGAGGGACTGCAATCTCCCTCTTAGTTCCTGAGGTCCAGTGTAATTAAGTCATCTGTGTGTGTCCGGAGCACTGGAGGCCTCAAGCCTAAAGTCTGCAGCCACCTGTCAATTGCAAGTAAGCCAAAGTCACCTAATTGTCAGGGAAGTCAAGTCTACTTTTTAGTCACCGTGGGTTGCACCAAAGTCTGTCTAACTACTGGCAGCCTGCGAGGTCCCCCTGTGTCACTGGTCACCCCCTTGGGATATTGGCTGTACTGTATAGACTGTGTCACCTGTCTACCCTCAGTAAAGCTACTGTTGTCCGTAACTTGGCGTTGGTGTCTTCATTGCCCCCGTGCCTAGACCAGGACCAGTGGTATTACCATTGGGTGGTTAAGGCTAAACCATGCCCTGGCATCACGACAAGAAGGGGTCAATAACATCTATCCCCAGGGTTATAACATCTACCCTGCACCTCACTCCCCGATGCCACACTACCTAATGTAGGGGACTTATGCTGCCTACCAAATGTGGGGAAACTGCTTGTTATGTTACTTTTTGTGGAATACTTAATGCGGCCTAGCCTTACCCAACCTCTACCTCCAGCGCACCCCAGATTATTTGAATTTGAGACCCCTGCTCTATGGGATCTGTACATTAAGTGCTCAGCAATGTTTATAAGTCTCTTAGAGAATGAATGGAGGGGTGGACAACCATGTGCTGCTCTATTCACCTATGTTCTCATGATTGGTGGGGGTCCCAGTGGTCAGATCCCACATATCAGATACTTACCACCTATTCTGTGGATAGGTTAGGACTCTGAATTTTGGGAGAGACCCCAGATCAAACCAAAAGCCTCCCCATCTCCACACATTGCTTTACATGGCCCCCTATCCCACATATACTCCCCATGCCCCTATACACTGCTTCCTATACCCCCATGTACTGCTCCCTATGCCCACCCCCCATATACTGCTTCCTATGCCTCCCCTATATATTGTTCCCTGTGCCCCATATACTGCTCCCTATTGCCCCCTATCTTACATATACTGCTCTCTATGCCCCTCCATATACTGCTCCCTATGGCCTCTATCTTACACATACTGCAGTCTATACCCCCTATGCCCCCATATTCTGCTCCCTATGGCCTCTATCTTACACATACTGCAGTCTATACCCCCTATGCCCCCATATTCTGCTCCCTATCTTGCATATACTGTTCTCTATGCCCCTCCATACACTACTCCCTATGGTCCCTATCTTACATCCCTATCTTCCCCCCATTCCCCATGCTTTCCCTATTACCTCCTCATCCGTGTACACTGTAGTTGCAAGGACCTGCGATCATCAGGAAGGTCCTTGCAGGTACAGTAAGAGTGTTTGTGGTTGTATATGTGCTCAGTGCTGCTTAAACAGCTATGGGACCATACTCAAATTATGGCAGAGAACGTGCATACTAAACTGGAGCAAAATGCAGTAATGTGCTTGCGGTCCTAGAGCTGTTAAGGGGTAATTTTCCAAGTTGTCAGCCCTGTCCTAGACCTCAGGGTTAGTAGGATTAGGCTTCCTAAACCAAACCTAACCTTAACCCCTAACCATTCTTCAAATCACTAAGTTTGGATTCACTGAAGTCAACTAGATCCTACTGGAAGGTTCACAAGTAGCAGATTTGTTGCAGGAAACTATTTTCAGATATCTTAAGTTCTCTTTGCATTGTGTGCATTGATTTCTGTAAGATCCATCCACAGCAGTTGGACAGTCTCAAGAAATTTCTGCCACCTGTGAATTCAGTCTAAGGCCAATTTCACACACATATTTTACATTGCATTTTTGCTCCTATAATATGGCCGACTATTCCAGCCCAACTTCGTCATCAACAACTCAAACTGACAGCTCCATAGGGATCTATAATGGGCCAGAACATGTCATAAATCAGCTTAGAAGATCGTTCAGGAGAGGAGAGAGATGACCTGAAGACCCAACAGTTAGACAACCAGCCTGATAGATGTTAAGACGGCAAAGCTTCCGCAATGTTGATAAAATTAAGTTAAGCAAAGCTTGCTGAACAGAATTGCATTGGAAATTCTGTGTTCTCGAGACACAGAATTCTGCCGAAATTCAAGCCCCTTTGATTTCAATGGGATTCCGCCACGGAATTCTGCCAAATATAAGACTGATCTTATCATTCTGCAAAATGCCGGCCGTTGAAATTCCACTGTCTAAATGGAACAGCGGAATCCCATTCGAATCAATAGCCATTAAATGACAGCATAATTTCTGTCGGAATTCCACATGGAAATTCCGCTGTGAGAACAAAGAGGCTGCAGAAGAGATTCCTAAAATAATTAAAACATTTATATTTGCAGCATAATAAGTAGAATGCAATAACAATAAAAAAAAAAAAAAAAAAAAAAAAAAAGCCTTTAGAGGAGACTATAGATTTTAAATGTGCACATATTCTTACAGAGGCATTGAAGTGTTTGGCCCAATATCCAGAGCAGTGTTATTCTGTTATCATGAGTACCATCTGGGGACAGAAGTAGCCCCTAGTGTTGTAATGAGGTATTGCATGGTCCAATAGTCGGAATGTTGTAGTATGAAGTACTATGGCAGTAGTCTTCATTCTGCATTGTGAAACTACATGTTTCTGCATGCTAAGACAATCTGCCGTCTTGCTGGGAAGTTTGTAAAAGCTGAGGTGCCACGGTTTGCGGACCTTGCAGTATATGGTAACCGGGGCTATAGTATATCGTAACTAAAAAGCCCTGAAAAAAATAATCATCAAAGAATAAATCATTGTCATCATTACCTTATTTGTTAAAAAAAATAATTATAATCTGGCATGGTGAACATCATAAGAAAATACAGTGCTAGAATTGCTGTTTTTAGTCAATTCATCTCTCCCCCAAAAATTATAGTGATCAAAAGTCATATGTGCATTAAAAAAAGAACCAAAACATGCTACAATTGTACTATGTTAAAGGGGTACTCCCCTAGCAAACATTTTTTTTAACTCCACTTGTGTCAAAAAGTTAAACATATTTGTAAATTACTTCTATTTAAAAATCTTAACCCTTACAGTACTTATCAGCTGCTGTATGTTCTTTTCTTTTTGAATTTCCTTTTTGTCTGACCACAGTTCTCTCTGCTGACACCTCTGTCCATGTCAGGAACTGTCCAGAGCAGGAGCAAATCCACATAGCAAACCTCTCCTGCTCTGGACAATTCCTGACATGGACAGAGGTGTCAGCAGAGAGCACTGTGGTCAGACAGAAAGGAAATCCAATAAGAAAAGAACTTCCTATGGAACATACAGCAGCTAAGTACTGGAAGGGTTAAGATTTTTAAATAGAAGTAATTTACAAATCTGTTTAAGTTTCTGGCACCAGTTGATTTCAAAGAAAACGTTTTCCAGTAGAGTACACCTTTTAAAGGGGTACTGCAGCGAAAAGCGTCTCCTGCACGGGCCTCAGCTCTCTGAAAGTAGTGATTGATGGGATCGGCACACGCTCTATTAATTTCTATGGTAGCACGGGGCCCATTCAGGAGATTGTGATCAGACCACCTCCCCCCCCATCCCCCCATGAATAGATGAATAGGGGACAAGCTATATTCCAGGAACCCTACTTATGATTGTTCTTTTTTTCTACACAGATGTGAACTTCTCTTCTGTGGATATTGTTCCTGGACCAGAAGATGAAGCGGAGACATCTAATACACACAGGATTACGGAATCCGAAGAGGAGAAGTCAGTAAGTGGGGAGGCCCAGCAAGACCTCAGACCTCCCCTGACCAGTTCTAAGCCCAGGCGGGCTCGTACTGCATTTACCTATGAGCAGCTGGTGGCCTTGGAGAGCCGATTCCGCAGTAGCCGCTATTTGTCGGTGTGTGAGAGGTTGAGTCTGGCGTTGACCCTTCACCTAACGGAGACCCAAGTCAAGATCTGGTTCCAGAACAGAAGAACGAAGTGGAAGAAGCAGCAACCACCAGGAAGTTCGGAGGGAAGAGGATGTGGCACTCACAATTGTCCCAGGAGTCCTGGTCAACAATTTATCCCATCATTCCCATCATACCCCTGTCCCGCACAGCTTCCTCACCTAAGTCCCAGCGCAAATCACCACTTACCTCCATTCCCGAGACTTTTCCTCTCTCCTTCCTCCACCAATCTACAACTTGCGCCATCATGCCCATTTCCCCAACTTGTAAACTCAGTTGGCATGGCATCTTTCTACGGCCCAGCCCGCTGATGACATCATCGGTAGAGGTTCAAACATTCTGATGTCATCTTCTTACTGGGGATTCAGAGGCATCCTAGTCATGGTACGACAACTACCAACCAACAATGATACGACAACTACCTATGTAGTTAGTGGTTTCGTAATTTGAATAGTATTGAAAGGACAGTTTCCGAAATACGTTTTATGGACAAGTTGATCCGTATCTCGATGCGCAATACGCCCCTGTCCCGTGTCATGTGATAAGGAATAGCTCTTTGCACTTTTCATGGTGTGAACATAGTTGCATCATCCATAGACAAGCCATTTCATTGACACTGAGCAGAAAGGGAGGAAGACCACTACGTGCTTAAGGAGCTATTGGACTTGATTCTTCTTTTCAAGCCTTAATTCTGGAAATATTTGACATTTGTAAATATACATTTATTAATATTAAAGTATAAAACTTGTGTAAGTGCTATGTGCTGTGAGTTATGTATTAAAAGGTTGAAGTGTTTTCTAAAGGCCCCAAGGCTGGTCATCTAAGTAATCCTACTACAACCTGCTAGAGGCGGGGTGTACTTGGAGATTGGTACAAAAAAAAAAAAATTATATAAAAGGAAGATCAGGGCAGCACTCCAATAACGTGAAAAAAGGTAAAATTTATTCCATCAAAACAATGTGCAAAACAGCAGCGATGTTTCGATCCTCT
The DNA here is from genome assembly GCF_029499605.1 of Hyla sarda. Lineage (NCBI taxonomy): Eukaryota > Metazoa > Chordata > Amphibia > Anura > Hylidae > Hyla > Hyla sarda. The sequence goes on from NC_079195.1 coordinate 54,977,885, forward strand.
CCAGGATCTTTTTCAAGCTGGAGAGGATCGAAACGTCGCTGCTGTTTTGCACATTGTTTTGATGGAATAAATTTTACCTATTTTCACGTTATTGGAGTGCTGCCCTGATCTTCCTTTTTTACATTTGGATGGATCGTTGGACTTGATCCTTTTACAGGTTGCCTGCACCTTCCCTTTTATATCTTTTGGATTTTAGAGTGCTGTTGCTCCTTTGCTTTATATATATATATATATATATATATATATATATATATAGATATATAAATATAGATATATATAGATATACATATATATATGTATATGCTGTAACATATAATTTTTGTTAAATATTGTGCACGCATTCGCATCTTCAAGTTGCCTGGGGCAGTGTTATCCAAGGAGTGTGCCTCCAGCTGTTGCAAAATTACAACTCCCAGCATACCCGGACATCCAAAGGCTGTTGCAAAACTACAACACCCCGGCATGCCCTGACAGCCAAAGTTTTGGAAAGTGTGTGCCATCAACTGTTGCAGAACTACAACTTCCAGCATGCTGGGAGTTGTAGTTTTGCAACAGCTGGAGTCACACTGTTTGGAAAAAACTGCCCTGGGGGGACTACAAATAAACATTAGAAAAAAACAACAACAAAAAAAGGAACTCCACGCCGCGTCCAGATGTTAGCTGCAAGTCAATAGTAAACTGCAAAATGCCAGATCCACTTGGCGTTTTTCAGTTTGGCATTTTTTAAATCCTTTTGGCGTTTTTCAGCAATTTCGGGCTCAGAGGCTGGATTTTCAAACCCCCCCCGACAAAACCTAGTTTGGTGTTTTTCGCCCTGAAATCGTGGCGTTTATATTCTTTTTTGGACTTTAGCGATCCAAAAAAGTGATGGAGATACCTTTTTTTTTATTAAAATTTCGTAGGGTACCATTAAAAAAAAATAAAAAAGATACAGTAGTGATGGAAAAAATTGTACGTAATGAAATTTATCTTTTTTATTACGAAATGTTTATTCATTTTTAAACAGGGATCAATTTATGTGAGCGGGTAAAGCACTAAAAATGTAGCCGACAATAATAAAAATGTAGTGTGTGTGTGTGTGTGTGTGTGTGTGTGTGTGTGTGGTTGTCACTTTTTAAAATTTTTTTAGGTAGTACTACTACTCCTAGCAAGGAACACACTGTTCCATGATGCGAGTAGTAGTACCTGTACTAATAGACAGATCACCTGTTGCGATCCTGTATAATGTATAGATGCAGCGGCCGCTCTTCTATGGTCCCTTGCCCTACCGTATATATACACATATTCATATTTCCCGCAGAGAGCTGTGATTGGTCAGATGGTTCCAGCCAATCACAGCTCTCTGTGAAAAATAGGAATATGTGTATATATACGGCCGTGCATGGGACCATAGAAGAGCGGCCACTGCATCCATACATTATACAGGAAGATCACAGCGGGTGTCAGTAGTGATACCCGCTCTGATCTTTCCTACTACTACTCCCAACATGGAGCACACTCTGCTCCAGGCTGGGAGCTGTAGTAGCTCCATTAATAGACAGATCGCAGTGGGTGTCAGAAATTACACTTGCTGCGATCTGTCTATTAATGCAGGTACTACAGCTCCCAGCATGGAGCAGAGTGTGCTCCATGTTGGGAGTAGGAGTACCTGCAGTTAAGGACACATCACAGCGGGTATAACTCCTGACACCCGCTGTGATCGTCCTGTCTATAGCAGAGATGGAGGGACTGTATACAGCGCTCGCATCCCTGTTCTATACTCCAGCCACTCACTCATTCATATTTTCCTCAGAGCTGTGATTGGCTGCAACCATCCGGCCAATCAAGAGCAAAATAAAGATTTAAAAAAAAAAACAATTTTGTGCATAGTTACTAAAAAAAAGCTCTGTGAAAAATAATAAAAGGAATAAATATCGTCATCACTACATTAAAAAACAAAAAAAAATCCCAAAGAAAATCCTAAAATCTTCCATTATTTATCCGCCATGGTGAACATAGTAAGAAAATATGGTGCTAGAGTTGCTGTTTTTAGTCAATTCATCTCTCCCCCCAAAATTTATAGTGATAGATAAAAGTTGTATGTACCCTGAAAAAGGAGCAAAAACAAGCTACAATTTCACCATATTAAATGGAATATCCCTTGAAATGTTTAATTAATATATAACATTATACTATAATAACTAGACAAAATTGTTAATTACTCATGCAGAAATAAGTGCAGGATACTAGGCTGTTCTCCTTTAGCCGGATTACAATGTCACCTGCAGGCAGCAGACTGTGGTGCATGAACTTTCAAGTCCATAAACTTTTAAGCTTATATGTGTCCAGGCGGCCCTATTACCCAGGCATATGGAATGAAGGGCGGGATATCACCACCTCTTCTTCCTAAATGGAAGCTCTGGAGAGCTATTACATTTTATTATACAGTGAACGGGGATACAAGGAGTTTACTAAGAATTCCGGGATTTTTTTTTTATTTGACTATGCTACAGGGGCTGTAAAGTTAGTGTAGTTCATAATATAGTGTCTGTACCTGTGTGTGACGGTTTTCTCACAATTCTTATGTGATTTTCACCCCAATATTTATTTTTATCAGCATACAAAATGATTTTTCCCAGCTTGCAATGCGGCCGAGACCTGACTCACTAGTCAGCTGATGACAGGGAGCCTGTCTGCTTCAATGGGTGGAGCGATCGCTTGGTGGGAGAGAGATCAACTGCAACTAATGCAACAGCTGTAGGCACCCTGATTGGAAACCACAGGTCTTTTGAATGGATGCTGCTCATTTACGTTTCAATGGGTGGGGTGGCTGATGTGTGGAATGGAGGAAAATGGAATTGTGGGATTTGTAGTCAAAAAAAGAAAAGTCAAACAGGAAATATCAGTTCACAAAAAGCTAGCCACAGTATTATGGAAATCTCACAACATAGCCATTTAGCCCCAAGACAAGTGCAGATCCTTCCTAAGCATGTCCATTACTGTCTGCCAGGTACATACTAAAATCACCTTATGGTGGATAACCCCTTTAAAATACTAGAAAATAGACACTAGTATTGATATATAGCACTGTATTTTACTGCTCCATATCACACTGTCCTTTGTATTTTCTACAATGAGTTACCATATTACTGTTCTAAAGTGGTATAATATAAAGTGGTAGATAATAATGCTAACCTTAAAAATGGTTACTAATTATATATATATATATATATATATATATATATATATATCTCTAAAGGGGATGAGTATTTAACTCAGGGTGAGTTCACCTCTCCTGGTGTGACGGAGCTTTCAAGGGCCTCTTAGCACTCTGCGGGCATTCCGGGTAGAGGAATATGCAAAGCAGCTCATTACATAAACTTCTCTGGCGATGTTCCCTGGTATCAGCTTAGCTCCAGTTACGGAATATAAAAAACTGATCGGGATTAATGCCAAGCCAGACTTACTCCCCAAAAGGGAAGTTTCTACCCATCTGCAGACAGCTGTTTCGGGGTTCTTGCCCCTCGTCAGTACATAGCAGGGTGATCTGGCTTGGCTTAGATGAGTATTTAAAGCGTACCTGTCGCCAAAAAAACTTTTTATATTTTGTTAATCAATGTATTAGAAACAACTTTCTAATTACATGTGATTAACAAAAATGTATCTTTATACATATTTTTTTACTTTTGAAAAATGACCACTAGGGGTCTCCCTACATGTCCCAGCGCATAGAGTTCGGACTCATGCCGGCCTGGCAGCATAAGTCCGAAATCTCAGTGAAGCCGGACACTGAAGAGCACAGCGCAACTCCCCGCCTGTCAATCAGACAGGCAGGAGCGTGCGCTGTGCCTGCAGCACGGGTGCTCCTGACATGGCCAGCAGCTTCATCTGGCCAAATGTCAATGTAGCGCAGGGCAGCACAGAAGAGGATCGGGTCTTGTGCACTCTGTGTCCCGAAGCAGTCATTCATTGTCACGTAGTAGCAAGGCAGCACGTCGGGACACAGAGCACATCAGTCCCGACGTGCTGCTGAGCTACAATGGGACAATGAATGACTGATTCGGGACACAGAGCGTACAAGTCCCGCAATGTTGCTGCGCTCACTCACCTTGCCGGGGAGATCTATTACACGCTGATGCTGAAGAGGGAGAAGGGCGGAAGTGCGGACTGACAGTCTTCAAATGACGTCAAGCCTGTCGGGGCACGCCCCCTTGCTCCCTCGCTCACGGCAGGAGCCTGAGCAGCCACAGGGAATCTAAAAAAGGTATTTATATGGGGTTTTGGGTAAAAATATAGACAGGGATAGAGTCAGCGAGAGTCAGGGACAGATTGGGGGGAGGGATTAGGGACAGCTTAGTTGATGATAGGTACTCTTTAACTCAGGGCGAGTTCACCACTCCTGGTGTGACGGAGCTTTCAAGGGCCTCTTAGCACTCCACGGGCATTCTGGGTAGGGGAATGCCCCTACCCAGAATGCCCGCGGAGTGCTAAGAAGCCCTTGAAAGCTCCGTCACACCAGAAGTGGTGAACTCGCCCTGAGTTAAATACTCATCCCCTTTAGTTAGTCTAAGGCCCCTCATCTTAGCCAAGCCAGTTCACCCTGCTCTGTACTGACGAGGGGCAAGAACCCCAAAACAGCTGTCTGCAGATGGGTAGAAACTTCCCTTTTGGGGAGTAAGTCTGGCTTGGCATTAATCCCGATCAGTTTTTTATATTCCGTAACTGGAGCTAAGCTGATACCAGGGAACATCGCCTGAGAAGGTGATGTAATGAGCTGCTTTGCATATTCCCCTACATATATATATATATATATATATATATATATATATACTATTTGAATAAAAAAAAAAAAAAATGTTGTATACAGTAATATACCAAACAACCAATGACATCAGAAAATACTGTTAACACACAAAGGATCAGGAAACCCTAGAAAATGGATTTAAAAAAATAAAAATAAAGTAAACATCCGCTTAAACACAAAAGGAGCAGGATATGGAGGACCACTGTGGTGCCTTCTAAATTTCCTAAATTCCATCATCTGTGAATCCTTACAGATTATAACTTTCTTTTTAAAATTCCTATTTTCATTGTTGTAATTATTATTTGTACAAAAAAAAAAAGATGAAGTTTTCAAAGTTACACCGTACAGCTACATGATTCAGTACATACTCAGGGCCAGACTGGGACTAAAAAGCAGCCGCAGCCATAATGGAAAAAAGGAGTGTGCAATGTGTGATGTAGCAAATTCTACTTTATTAAAGGGGTACTCTGGTGGAACTTTTTTTATTTATTTTTTTTCTTTTTTAATGAACTGGTGCCAGAAAGTTAAACAGATTTGTAAATTTATTCTATTAAAAATCTTAATCCTTCTAGTACTTATTAGCTGCTGAACACTACAGAGGAAATTCTTTTATTTTTGGAACATAGAGCTCTCTGCTGACATCATGACCACAGTGCTCTCTGCTGACATCTCTGTCCACCTCTCTGCTGACATCTCGGTCCCTGGTCACGCCAATACACTTGTAGGGGTGTGGTATTGTTCTGACAGCGCCGATCCTTTGCAGGCATGGGGTGGCATATAATTTATGCCCTGAAAGCCAATGGGGGCTCCTCTCCTACTTGGTCCTATCAGGCGGTAAGGCAACCAGATATGGCCTAAGTAGGGGTACTCGGGACGAACAGCGTGATAAAATATGGGGCACATTTCCTCCATTTCAAAAGCAACTTACCAAAATGACGTCCCACAAATAAAAATTTTGTGGAAAAAAAAAAAAGCTAATTGCTATTTTTTAACACTGACTTTGTAATAATTCCTGCCTAAAAACTATGGCGTAAAAATACTCACTGTACCCCCCTAGCGAATACCTTGAGGGGTCTAGTTTTTAGAATGGGGTCATTTGGGGGGGGGGGGGGGGCGGTTCCTATGTTCTACTACCTTCAAATTTCTGCAAACCTCACATAGCACATAAACAAAGATGTACCTTAAAATTTTCAACATTTTTAAAATTTCATGAAAAAATTGTTAGGCTTCTAATTCATTTAAAATGTTAATAAAAAAAAAAAAAAGCTTTCAAAATTAAAATAGACATCTGAAAGTTTCATAAACTATTTGGTCAGTAAGTATAAATATATGCAACCTATTAGTGTTAAAATAGCAAAAAATCTAAAAAAAAATTTATTTCATGATTTTTTGCATTGTAAAAAAAAAATACAAATGATATTGGCTTACTATTACTATGTACATGAAGGACAATTTGTGACAAAAAACAATGTCAGAATTATAGTTATTCTCTGGTAAATTCAAACATCTCCAATTTGAAAAACAGTCCTGGTCTTTAAGGGGCGTACAGACCTAATTGTCTTGGTCCTTAAATGGGCACTGTCAGATACAAAAACTTTTGATATGTTGTAAAGCATGTATAACCAATAGGTTTTGCAATTGCTTTCATTAGAAAATTTTCTGTATTTAATACTGAAAAAGCCAGTCAAACAACTCCCCCCCCCTGCCTGCTTGGACACATACTAGTCCTGCTGTGTCCATGCGTCATCACCTATGTCATGGACACACTTCCTTGATTGACAGCTGTGAGCGCAGGGAAAAATCCCCCCACTGTCAGCTTGTGTCCCGCTACTGTCAGTGAGGACAAGCTGGGAGTTGTAGTTTTGCTAATGCCAGGGGAGATGTGAGCAGACGGCATACTGAGAGGGGGCGGAGACTGTACAGTGAGGCCACACCCCTTCCTTTAAGAGGAATACAGACTAATGAGCTAAATTAAAAGTGTAATAAAAAATAAATAAAGGTGCTAGACACATAAAATTAGATGTACATGGTCAGGATTAGGTACTGAGGGATATATTTAAAAAAAATGTTTTTTTTTGTTGGATCTGATGGGTACGCTTTAAATGGGCACTGTCACCAACTTTATTTTTTGATATTTTGTAGTACTTATGTACTACAACATATCTCTAATATACTTTTATTATTTTTTTTTTTTTTTTTTCATTAAAAAGGTTTAATTTACATTTAAAAACCGGCCACTGAAAAAGGACTGATTTTGGAGTGGCAATCAGTCCTTTTTCAGTTAGGCGGCACTCGCTCCCTGCTTGTCAATCAGACAGGCGGGAGCGAGCGCATTGTCTCCCCGGCCACTGGCTGGGAGGCCACTCCTCCCGCACATCGCCATTGCCGCCGCTGTCCCTGCACGCCCGCTGCCGGACTCTGCAGTAACTGCAAGTGTAATGAGGAAACGGGGTTGGGGGGTGGAGGGAACGGGCTAGCAAAAAAAAAAAAAATAGAATGGTGAGAGCTACCCTTTAAGGGGTTAAAGCATGTCAACCAGAATTTTTGTGGCTCAAAATGGATGTGGTCTCGCTGTATACTAGCATATCTATTGCCCCTGAAGCAATGGATTTTTACTTCCACGTCAGTGACAACAAACGTTTATGAAAATAATTACTACTTTTCTTTAATGATTTGTTTCTTTTTCAGTGCAAAGGATTGTCAATGGGGGCCAAATATTCCTCCTCACTGACAAACCTTGTCATTTTGTACTGGGAAGACAATTATGCTTTTTCTAATCGGACTGTCTGGTACGGAAGATTTATTGATGATCTTCTGCTCATTTGGAGGGGGGGGAGGTGTCGATAACATCTCCCTCTGGCTAGTTTTTGCTGGAGAACTTACACGTCAGCTACGCAATGGTAACAATACATCGGATGTCTCTAAATAAATGAATAAGTGTGGCGAGTGTTTCACCCAGAGAGGATATAGTAATTGGAAGATTATTGTGATATGTTACGTGAAACAACTAGTAACACCCACAGGATGTACACAACTTTATTAAAGGGGTACTCCGCTGCCCCAGCATTCGGAACATTTTGTAGACTGAGGGAGCGCGCCGTGACGTCACGGGGGCGGGGCAGTGACGTCACGATCCTGCCGCCCGCACCCAGCGTTCTAGACGGTGGGATCCCTGCAAACAGACATCTTATCTCCTTTGGATAGGGGATAAGATGTCTAGGGACAGAGTACCCCTTTAACTTTGTTTTAAAATGGAGTTTTGCCTGTGTGCAGCACTGGACGTGTCGGTTTTAAGGGGGGGGGGGGGGGGGTAGACCCTTCATGTCTGTCTTGATGTGACTTCTAAGATTTTTTTTTTTGTTGGTAAAAGTGATTTTTTAGCACCGTCTCCGCTGGATCCTCCTATTGTATTGACACTTTAATAATCACATGACCAGAACAGATTTGTATTCATTGGAGGTAAGAAATGTAAAACAATCGTTTTATCACAAATGTGATACATTATTTACAATGGTAGTAGGTAAAAAAGATTCCCATTTATATATTAAGGCAAACAGAGGTCGTGACACCTCAAAGCAGTGATACAGAAAATATACTGGAAAATTGTTTCCATTTTATTTGCTGTAACTAAAAAAAATCCCTTAGAGACTGGTCCTCAGCCTTCTCACCTACATCTCCAGCACTTTGAATCTTATCTTATCCCCTATCCACAGGATAGGGGATAAGTGTTTGATTGCGTGGGTCCGACCGCTGGGACCCCCCGCGATCTCCTGCACGAGGCTGTGGCTGACCGCAGCATGACTCCGCGGCTGACACGCCTCCTCCATGTATCTCTATGGGAGAGGCGATGGGGGCAGCATTCGTGCCTCCCTGGCTCTCCCATAGAACTGGATGGGGAGGGGGCGTAGCGTGGACCTCAGAGAGGTTGACGCTACACGCATTAGCCGCTCACATAGAGCAGCAATGCAGGGGCCCACGTTTGGGAGATCTCGGGGGTCCCAGCGGTCGGACCCCCCGCGATCAGACACTCATCCCTTATCCTTTGGATAGGTGATAAGTTGTCTTTTGATGCAGATGCCCTTTAAATATACATATATATTAAGTATGAGCACCAGATGCAGAAATAAACGCACATATACACCTTGGCATACTATAAGTGAGGGTACTAATTGTTGTCTGAGGAATGTTCGGCCACGCTGAATGCACTTGGGCAGGCATCCGCTACTGGTGGCCCCCATTGCACTCACTGACCAATGATGTCCCAAATATGCTCAATTGGAGACGAGTCTGGAGACTCTGCGGCCATGGTAACATGTTTAGGCCATGCAGGCTGCCCACAGTAGCACAAGCAACATGTGGCCTGGCATTATTATGTTGAAAAAGAGGTCGTGGGACACTTCACATAAATGGTCGCACCACTGGTTCCATAACCAAATCATTGTAACGCAGAGATGTTAAAGGGGTACTCCACTGGCCAGCATTCAGAACATTTAGTGCCGAATACTGTGTGTGCACTGCGTGGGTCGGCCGTGCCCCCTCGTGACATCCGTCACGCCCCCTTCCATAGACTTGCATTGAGGGGGCGTGGTGTGACATCACGAGGACGTGGTGATTACCCCAGAAATCACTGTATTAAAGAGAAAAAAAGAGAGAAAAACAGACCTCTCTCTATACATCTATACATAGCTCCACAGTATTACTTCAAGTTGGCTGAAACTCTCAAAATGTCCGCAAATGGAACTTAGGGGAGGGGGAATTTAGAAAACGTAGTGCTGTAACCGGACTTTTAACGTCTTTTTTTTGGGTGTTTTGGTGCAGTTGCACCATAGTTACAAAAATGTCTTACAGCATTTAATAACTATGGTGCAAAATAAATTCTCTTTACTCTCAATTGTTACGCCGAGCGCTCCGGGTCCCCGCTCCTCCCCGGAGCGCTCGCTTCTCTCTCGCTACCGCAGCGCTCCGGGCAGCTCCACTGACCCGGTGCGCTGCGATACCGTCTCCAGCCGGGATGCGATTCGCGATGCGGGTAGCGCCCGCTCGCGATGCGCATCCCGGCTCCCGTACCTGACTCGCTCTCCGTCTGTCCTGTCCCGGCGCGCGCGGCCCCGCTCCTTAGGGCGCGCGCGCGCCGGGTCTCTGCGATTTAAAGGGCCACTGCGCCGCTGATTGGCGCAGTGGTTCCAATTAGTGTGTTCACCTGTGCACTCCCTATTTATACCTCACTTCCCCTTCACTCCCTCGCCGGATCTTGTTGCCATTGTGCCAGTGAAAGCGTTTCCTTGAGTGTTCCTAGCCTGTGTTCCAGACCTCCTACCGTTGCCCCCGACTACGATCCTTGCTGCCTGCCCTGACCTTCTGCTACGTCCGACCTTGCTTCTGTCTACTCCCTTGTACCGCGCCTATCTTCAGCAGTCAGAGAGGTTGAGCCGTTGCTAGTGGATACGACCTGGTCACTACCGCCGCAGCAAGACCATCCCGCTTTGCGGCGGGCTCTGGTGAAAACCAGTAGTGACTTAGAACCGATCCACTAGCACGGTCCGCGCCAATCCCTCTCTGGCACAGAGGATCCACTACCTGCCAGCCGGCATCGTGACAGTAGATCCGGCCATGGATCCCGCTGAAGTTCCTCTGCAAGTTGTCGCCGACCTCACCACGGTGGTCGCCCAGCAGTCACAACAGATAGCGCAACAAGGCCAACAGCTGTCTCAACTGACCGTGATGCTACAGCAGCTACTACCACAGCTTCAGCAATCATCTCCTCCGCCAGCTCCTGCACCTCCTCCGCAGCGAGTGGCCGCTTCTGGTCTACGACTATCCTTGCCGGATAAATTTGATGGGGACTCTAAATTCTGCCGTGGCTTTCTTTCCCAATGTTCCCTGCACTTGGAGATGATGTCGGACCAGTTCCCTACTGAAAGGTCTAAGGTGGCTTTCGTAGTCAGCCTTCTGTCTGGAAAAGCTCTGTCATGGGCCACACCGCTCTGGGACCGCAATGACCCCGTCACTGCCTCTATACACTCCTTCTTCTCGGAAATTCGAAGTGTCTTTGAGGAACCTGCCCGAGCCTCTTCTGCTGAGACTGCCCTGTTGAACCTGGTCCAGGGTAATTCTTCCGTTGGCGAGTACGCCGTACAATTCCGTACTCTTGCTTCGGAATTATCCTGGAATAATGAGGCCCTCTGCGCGACCTTTAAAAAAGGCCTATCCAGCAACATTAAAGATGTTCTGGCCGCACGAGAAATCCCTGCTAACCTACATGAACTCATCCATCTTGCCACTCGCATTGACATGCGTTTTTCCGAAAGGCGTCAGGAGCTCCGCCAGGATATGGACTTTGTTCGCACAAGGCGTTTTTTCTCCCCGGCTCCTCTCTCCTCTGGTCCCGTGCAATCCGTTCCTGTGCCTCCCGCCGTGGAGGCTATGCAGGTCGACCGGTCTCGCCTGACACCTCAAGAGAGGACACGACGCCGCATGGAGAATCTCTGCTTGTACTGTGCCAGTACCGAACACTTCCTGAAGGATTGTCCTCTCCGTCCTCCCCGCCTGGAAAGACGTACGCTGACTCCGCACAAGGGTGAGACAGTCCTTGATGTCTACTCTGCTTCTCCACGTCTTACTGTGCCTGTGCGGATATCTGCCTCTGCCTTCTCCTTCTCTACTATGGCTTTCTTGGATTCCGGATCTGCAGGAAATTTTATTTTGGCCTCTCTCGTCAACAGGTTCAACATCCCAGTGACCAGTCTCGCCAGACCCCTCTACATCAATTGTGTAAACAATGAAAGATTGGACTGTACCATACGTTACCGCACGGAGCCCCTTCTAATGTGCATCGGACCTCATCACGAGAGGATTGAATTTTTGGTCCTCCCCAATTGCACTTCCGAAATCCTCCTTGGACTACCCTGGCTTCAACTCCATTCCCCAACCCTGGATTGGTCCACTGGGGAGATCAAGAGTTGGGGGCCCTCTTGTTTCAAGGACTGCCTAAAACCGGTTCCCAGTACCCCTTGCCGTGACTCTGTGGTTCCCCCTGTAACCGGTCTCCCTAAGGCCTATATGGACTTTGCGGATGTTTTTTGCAAAAAACAAGCTGAGACTCTACCTCCTCACAGGCCTTATGATTGTCCTATTGACCTCCTCCCGGGCACTACTCCACCCCGGGGCAGAATCTATCCTCTGTCCGCTCCAGAGACTCTTGCTATGTCGGAGTACATCCAGGAAAATTTAAAAAAAGGCTTTATCCGTAAATCCTCCTCTCCTGCCGGAGCCGGATTTTTCTTTGTGTCCAAAAAAGATGGCTCTCTACGTCCTTGCATTGACTACCGCGGTCTTAATAAAATCACGGTAAAGAACCGCTACCCCCTACCTCTTATCTCTGAACTCTTTGATCGCCTCCAAGGTGCCCACATCTTTACCAAACTGGACTTAAGAGGTGCTTATAATCTCATCCGCATCAGAGAGGGGGATGAATGGAAAACGGCATTTAACACTAGAGATGGACACTTTGAGTATCTGGTCATGCCCTTTGGCCTGTGCAACGCCCCTGCCGTCTTCCAAGACTTTGTTAATGAAATTTTTCGTGATCTCTTATACTCCTGTGTTGTTGTATATCTGGACGATATCCTGATTTTTTCTGCCAATCTAGAAGAACACCGCCAGCATGTCCGTATGGTTCTTCAGAGACTTCGTGACAATCAACTTTATGCCAAGATAGAGAAATGTCTGTTTGAATGCCAATCTCTTCCTTTCCTAGGATACTTGGTCTCTGGCCAGGGACTACAAATGGATCCAGACAAACTCTCTGCCGTCTTAGATTGGCCACGCCCCTCCGGACTCCGTGCTATCCAACGTTTTTTGGGGTTCGCCAATTATTACAGGCAATTTATTCCACATTTTTCTACCGTTGTGGCCCCTATCGTGGCTTTAACCAAAAAAAATGCCAATCCCAAGTCTTGGCCTCCTCAAGCGGAAGACGCCTTCAAATGGCTCAAGTATGCCTTTTCTTCGGCTCCCGTGCTCTCCAGACCTGACCCATCTAAACCCTTCCTATTGGAGGTTGATGCCTCCTCTGTAGGAGCTGGAGCGGTCCTTCTACAAAATTCTACAAATTCTTCCGGGCATGCTGTTACTTGTGGTTTTTTTTCTAGGACCTTCTCTCCGGCGGAGAGGAACTACTCCATCGGGGATCGAGAGCTTCTAGCCATTAAATTAGCACTTGAGGAATGGAGGCATCTGCTGGAGGGATCAAGATTTCCAGTTATTATTTACACCGATCACAAGAATCTCTCCTATCTCCAGTCTGCCCAACGGCTGAATCCTCGCCAGGCCAGGTGGTCTCTGTTCTTTGCCCGATTTAATTTTGAAATTCACTTTCGGCCTGCCGATAAGAACATTAGGGCCGATGCTCTCTCTCGTTCCTCGGATGCCTCGGAAGTTGAACTCTCTCCGCAACACATCATTCCTCCTGACTGCCTGATTTCCACTTCTCCAGCCTCCATCAGGCAAACTCCTCCAGGAAAGACCTTCGTCTCTCCACGCCAACGCCTCGGAATCCTCAAATGGGGTCACTCCTCCCATCTCGCAGGTCATGCAGGCATCAAGAAATCTGTGCAACTCATCTCTCGCTTCTATTGGTGGCCGACTCTGGAGACGGATGTCGTGGACTTTGTGCGAGCCTGCACTGTCTGTGCCCGGGATAAGACTCCTCGCCAGAAGCCCGCTGGTTTTCTTCATCCTCTGCCTGTCCCCGAACAGCCTTGGTCTCTGATTGGTATGGATTTTATTACAGACCTACCCCCATCCCGTGGCAACACTGTTGTTTGGGTGGTCGTTGATCGATTCTCCAAGATGGCACATTTCATCCCTCTTCCTGGTCTTCCTTCAGCGCCTCAGTTGGCTAAACAATTTTTTGTACACATTTTTCGTCTTCACGGGTTGCCCACACAGATAGTCTCGGATAGAGGCGTCCAATTCGTGTCAAAATTCTGGAGGGCTCTCTGTAAACAACTCAAGATTAAATTAAACTTTTCTTCTGCATATCATCCTCAATCCAATGGACAAGTAGAAAGAATTAACCAGGTCTTGGGTGATTATTTACGACATTTTGTTTCCTCCCGCCAGGATGATTGGGCAGATCTTCTACCATGGGCCGAATTCTCGTATAACTTTAGAGTCTCTGAATCTTCCTCCAAATCCCCATTTTTCGTGGTGTACGGCCGTCACCCTCTTCCCCCCCTCCCTACTCCCTTGCCCTCTGGTTTGCCCGCTGTAGATGAAGTGACTCGTGATCTTTCCAAAATATGGAAAGAGACCCAAGATTCTCTTTTACAGGCTTCATCTCGCATGAAAAAGTTTGCCGATAAGAAAAGAAGAGCTCCCCCCATTTTTGCTCCAGGAGACAAGGTATGGCTCTCCGCTAAATATGTCCGCTTTCGTGTCCCCAGTTACAAACTGGGTCCACGCTATCTTGGTCCTTTCAAAGTCTTGTGCCAAATTAATCCTGTCTCTTACAAACTTCTTCTTCCTCCTTCTCTCCGTATTCCTAATGCCTTTCATGTCTCTCTTCTTAAACCACTCATCATCAACCGTTTCTCTCCCAAATTAGTTTCTCCCACTCCTGTCTCCGGTTCTTCTGACGTCTTCTCAGTGAAAGAGATACTGGCCTCCAAGACGGTCAGAGGAAAAAGGTTCTTTTTGGTGGATTGGGAGGGCTGTGGACCTGAAGAGAGATCCTGGGAACCTGAGGACAACATCCTAGACAAAAGTCTGCTCCTCAGGTTCTCAGGCTCTAAGAAGAGGGGGAGACCCAAGGGGGGGGGTACTGTTACGCCGAGCGCTCCGGGTCCCCGCTCCTCCCCGGAGCGCTCGCTTCTCTCTCGCTACCGCAGCGCTCCGGGCAGCTCCACTGACCCGGTGCGCTGCGATACCGTCTCCAGCCGGGATGCGATTCGCGATGCGGGTAGCGCCCGCTCGCGATGCGCATCCCGGCTCCCGTACCTGACTCGCTCTCCGTCTGTCCTGTCCCGGCGCGCGCGGCCCCGCTCCTTAGGGCGCGCGCGCGCCGGGTCTCTGCGATTTAAAGGGCCACTGCGCCGCTGATTGGCGCAGTGGTTCCAATTAGTGTGTTCACCTGTGCACTCCCTATTTATACCTCACTTCCCCTTCACTCCCTCGCCGGATCTTGTTGCCATTGTGCCAGTGAAAGCGTTTCCTTGAGTGTTCCTAGCCTGTGTTCCAGACCTCCTACCGTTGCCCCCGACTACGATCCTTGCTGCCTGCCCTGACCTTCTGCTACGTCCGACCTTGCTTCTGTCTACTCCCTTGTACCGCGCCTATCTTCAGCAGTCAGAGAGGTTGAGCCGTTGCTAGTGGATACGACCTGGTCACTACCGCCGCAGCAAGACCATCCCGCTTTGCGGCGGGCTCTGGTGAAAACCAGTAGTGACTTAGAACCGATCCACTAGCACGGTCCGCGCCAATCCCTCTCTGGCACAGAGGATCCACTACCTGCCAGCCGGCATCGTGACATCAATGATTGCAACTTTTCTAAGTGAAGGCATTTTTGCCTGCGGTACGTCCGTTTTTCAAGTGCGATCTGCCTTGGTGTGGCTTTGAGCCATGGCAGACCTCCTTGGGCAACAAAATATGCCCAAAATGAAAAGTCGTACATTGTAAATTCCTGAGCACTGCAAAATACAAACCAAAAGTGTTCTAAACTAGAGCACTTTTGGAATTGATCCAAACAAAAAGTCAAAGTTTCTGCGTGAAAAGGGCATGCGCTGAACAAGTGACAAAGGTAAAAACAAAATAGCTTTCAAAATTAACCCCTTAAGGACTGAGCGTTTTTCCGTTTTTGCACTTTCGTTTTTTCCTCCTTACCTTTTAAAAATCTTAACCCATTCAATTTTGCACCTACAGACCCATATGGTGGCTTGTTTTTTGCGGGACCAATTCTACTTTGTAATGACGTCAGTCATTTTACCCAAAAATCTACGGCGAAACGAAAGCAAATAATTGTGGGACAAAATTGAAAAAAGAACGCCATTTTGTAAATTTTTGGGTCTTCCGTTTCTACACAGTACATATTTCGGTAAAAATGACACCTTCTCTTTATTCAGTAGGTGCATACGATTAAAATGATACCCTACTTATATAGGTTTGATTTTGTCTTACTTCTGGAAAAAATCATAACTAAGTGCACGAAAATGTATACGTTTAAAAAATTTCCTCTTCTGACCCCTATAATTCTCCATTGACCGTGTGGTTTAATTAATGATATATTTTTATAGTTCGGACATTTAGACACATGGCGATACCATATATGTTTATATTTATTTTTATTTACATATTTTTTTTTTTTTAATGGGAAAAAGGGGTGATTCAAACTTTTATTAGGGAATGGGTTAAATCACATTTATTAACAATTTTTTTTACACTTTTTTTATGCAATGTTATAGCCCCCATAGGGGATTATAACATGCAGTACATTGATTGCAGACACTAATCAATGCTATGCCATAGCATTGCATTGATCAGTGTTTTAGGTGCTCCAAAATCCTCCAGCCTGGCTCTCAGGCATGGAGCAATCAAACGACGATCGGACAGCGAGGAGGCATTGTAGGGACCCTTCTTGCGTCCGTACAGCTGATCGGGGTGAAACCGCGGTGGTCCCAATCAGCCCGACTGAGCTGCCAGGAAGTTTTCACTTTCACTTCAGACGCGGCAATCAACTTTGATCGCCACATCTAAAGGGTTAATACTGGGGATCACGCTGTTACGCCGAGCGCTCCGGGTCCCCGCTCCTCCCCGGAGTGCTCGCAGCGTTCTCTCATTCGCAGCGCCCCGGTCAGACCTGCTGACCGGGTGCGCTGCGATATTACTCCCAGCCGGGATGCGATTCGCGATGCGGGACGCGCCCGCTCGCGATGCGCATCTCAGCTCCCGTACCTGACCCGTTCCCCGTCTGTGTTGTCCCGGCGCGCGCGGCCCCGCTCCTTAGGGCGCGCGCGCGCCGGGTCTCTGCCATTTAAAGGGCCGCTGCGCCACTGATTGGCGCAGCAGGCCTAATCAGTATTCTCACCTGTGCACTCCCTACTTATACCTCACTTCCCCTGCACTCCCTCGCCGGATCTTGTTGCCATTGTGCCAGTGTAAGCGTTTCCTTGTGTGTTCCTAGCCTGTGTTCCAGACCTCCTGCCGTTGCCCCTGACTACGATCCTTGCTGCCTGCCCTGACCTTCTGCTACGTCCGACCTTGCTCTTGTCTACTCCCTTGTACCGCGCCTATCTTCAGCAGTCAGAGAGGTTGAGCCGTTGCTGGTGGATACGACCTGGTTGCTACCGCCGCTGCAAGACCATCCCGCTTTGCGGCAGGCTCTGGTGAATATCAGTAGCAACTTAGAACCGGTCCACCAACACGGTCCACGCCAATCCCTCTCTGGCACAGAGGATCCACCTCCTGCCAGCCGAATCGTGACACACGCGATCAGGGATTTCCGGTATTAGCCACTACATAACTTCCAAACAGCTGGAGATATTTTGATAATACTTGGTCACACCCTCCACACACCACGCCCCATCTTGCAAAGCCAGGCCCACCCTTTAAGCTATACCCCTTTTATTTTCTACCCTTTTTGTGCATCAGTCTGGCTTGCAAATCAAGCCCACTCCCATAAAGCTGAGGTCGGGATATGAGAACGGGATATGAGGACAGGATATCAGGACGAAATATGAGGTCGGGATATGAGGTCAAAAGCTTCCTCCCTTTGTTACTTTTCCTCCCCAACAAGGATTAGGAAGGAAAAAACGGGTAATGCCAAGTAGTCAGCTAGTATATATATATATATATATATATATATATATATACAGTACAGACCAAAAGTTTGGACACACCTTCTCATTCAAAGAGTTTTCTTTATTTTCATGACTATGAAAATTGTAGATTCACACTGAAGGCATCAAAACTATGAATTAACACATGTGGAATTATATACATAACAAAAAAGTGTGAAACAACTGAAAATATGTCATATTCTAGGAGGAAAGTGTCCCCAAGTGCAGTCACAAAAACCATCAAGAGCTACAAAGAAACTGGCTCACATGCGGACCACCCCAGGAAAGGAAGACCGAGAGTCACCTCTGCTGCGGAGGATAAGTTCATCAGAGTCACCAGCCTCAGAAATCGCAGGTTAAGAGCAGCTCAGATTAGAGACCAGGTCAATGCCACAGAGTTCTAGCAGCAGACACATCTCTGGAACAACAGAGGAGACTGTGTGAGGCCTTCATGGTAGAATATCTGCTAGGAAACCACTGCTAATGACAGGCAACAAGCAGAAGAGACTTGTTTGGGCTAAAGAACACAAGGAATGGACATTAGACCAGTGGAAATCTGTGCTTTGGTCTGATGAGTCCAAATTTGAGATCTTTGGTTCCAACCACCGTGTCTTTGTGCGACGCAGAAAAGGTGAACGGATGGACTCAACATGCATTGTTCCCACCGTGAAGCATGGAGGAGGAGGTGTGATGGTGTGGGGGTGCTTTGCTGGTGACACTGTTGGGGATTTATTCAAAATTGAAGGCATACTGAACCAGCATGGCTACCACAGCATCTTGCAGCGGCTGCTATTCCATCCGGTTTGCGTTTAGTTGGACCATCATTTATTTTTCAACGCCTCCAGGCTGTGTAAGAGCTATATGTCCAAGAAGGAGAGTGATGGGGTGCTGTGCCAGATGACCTGGCCTCCACAGTCACCGGACCTGAACCCAATGAAGGCAAAAGGGCCAACAAGTGCTAAGCATCTCTGGGAACTCCTTCAAGACTGTTGGAAGACCATTTCAGGTGACTACCTCTTGAAGCTCATCAAGAGAATGCCAAGAGAGTGTAAAGCAGTAATCAAAGCAAAAGGTGGCCAGAACCTACAATATGACATATATTCACACTTTTTTGTTATGTCTATAATTCCAAATGTGTTAATTCATAGTTTTGATGCCTTCAGTGTGAATCTACAATTTCCATAGTCATGAAAATAAAGAAAACTCTGAATGAGGTGTGTCCAAACTTTTAGTCTGTACTGTGTGTGTGTATATATATATATATATATATATATATATATGTATATATATATACAACTTGAGAGGAGCAGCACACCATATGATGTAAGGGTGTAGCGGGTGCAAGCGGGCCCCATCGTAGCCCGGGTCACTTACAGCAGTGTTAATGCAAAGCAAAGATAAGCGTCCCGCAGCACTCCAAAGTAGTGAACAAAGGTGTTTATTTCCTCATTGTAGGATACAAAGTTTCGATCGTCAGCACGGTCATTTTCAAGCATACAAGACACACTCCTCCCATATTTATATAAGGTACAATCAAAAAACGCTTGAGTTCTCTATAAATAATATGGTATAATAGCTGTAATGCTAATGCAGTTATGTATAATTAAAACATCACAACAAGTGGTATACAGTGCAAAGTAGTGTTGCTAGGTGAAACAGTGTTATACAGTATATATATTCGGACCGATCCAGTGCACAGTGTTAACATAATCGGTGTACAGGTGCTAGAACTAAAAGCAATCAGGGAGAACGCTCCATGTGATCAAACACTCAGCAGTCTGTTTGCAATGGCGGCCATTCCCTGACGTCATGTGTGTACATGGCTGTATAGGATTCCGCAGACCAGCCAAGGTGCAGCCAATTGCAGGACAGCATAGCTCATCGCTAAGCAACAGAGCTACATGGCGCGGTCCGCGCACACTCACTGTGATTTCGGATCTTGCGCGCGCCATGACACTACAGGGCCGGTATAGCTAGCCCATGCGCACATGAAATGAATGAAGTTGCGGCAGCCATACTAGGGCTGGGCAAAAGCCAGAGATGTGCATAGTGGAAAGAATATGTCAATGAATGTGTGTAAGAACTATGGGAGACAAGAAATAGATGTGAATGAGCGTGTTAGACATGAGGCCGAGGAAAAAAAAAGGTGAAGGCTGTGTATAGAGAGAAAAAAGAGATGTTTATATGTAGATGAGTAGATATCTGACATCTGTAGGTGTGTGCATATAAAGATCCAGTGACAATGTTCATATGTATGTATGACCCTATATGGGTAAAGTAAATATGTGTGAGGACAAAAAAAATAAATAATAAATTAAATAATAAATGCAGTGATGGGTATGTGTGAGACTGTGATTTTTTTTATTTTTAAAAAGGTTAAAGGACTATGTACAACAATACAAAGTTTGCTTGTAAGTGGTGAATGAGATGTGTAATTAGTGAGCTGTGATGTGTGTACACACCGGTGTCTATGAATTATGTTGTCTACATAGTCAGTCCAGAACTCATGATCTCAAGTGCAAACAGACCTTACTGTACGTGTAGTGTCACCCGTGGTGCAGTAATGGAACAGGAAAAACATAGATAGCCGTCCTGGTTTGCTGTACAGTGGTCCCTCACGTTACAATATTAACCCCTTAAGGACCAAGGACGTATCGGTACGCCCTTGGTCCTGCTCTCCTGATATAACGCGGGGTTACACAGTAACCCTGCGTCATATCACGGCGGGCCCGGCGTCATAGTGAAGCCGGGACCCGCCTCTAATAGCGCGCAGCGCCGATCGCTGCGCCGCGGGCTATTAACCCTTTAGCCGCGCGCTCAGAGCTGAGCCGCGCGGCTAAAAGTGAAAGTGAAAGTTCCCGACTAGCTCAGTCGGGCTGTTCGGCATAGCCGCGGCTAATCGCGGCATCCCGAACAGCTGACAGGACAGCGGGAGGGCCCCTTCCTGCCTCCTCGCTGTCCGATCGCCGAATGACTGCTCAGTGCCTGAGATCCAGGCATGAGCAGTCATGCGGCAGAATCGTTGATCACTGGTTTCTTATGAGAAACCATTGATCATTGTAAAAGATCAGTGTGTGCAGTGTTATAGGTCCCATAACACTGCAAAAAAAAAAGTGGAAAAAAAAGTGAATAAAGATCATTTAACTCCTCCCCTATTAAAAGTTTGAATCACCCCCCTTTTCCAATAAAAAAAAAAACACAATGTAAATAAAAATAAAAATATATGGTATCACCGCGTGCGGAAATGTCCGAATTATAAAAATATATCATTAATTAAACCGCTCGGTCAATGGCGTGCGCGCATAAAAATTCCAAAGTCCAAAATAGTGCATTTTTGGTCACTTTTTATAGCATTTAATATCAATAAGTCCTATCAATGCAAAAATGGTACCGTTAAAAACTTCAGATCACGGCGCAAAAAATGAGCGCTCATACCGCCCCAAACACGGAAAAATAAAAAAGTTATAGGGGTCAGAAGATGACAATTTTAAACGTATTAATTTTCCTGCATGTAGTTATGATTTTTTCCAGAAGTCCGACAAAATCAAACCTATATAAGTAGGGTATCATTTTAATCGTATGGACCTACAGAATACATATCAGATGTCATTTTTACCAAAAAATGTACTACGTAGAAACGGAAGCCCCCAAAAGTTACAAAACAGCGTTTTTTTTCCAATTTTGTCGCACAATGATTTTTTTTCCCGCTTCACCATAGATTTTTGGGCAAAATGACTGACGTCATTACAAAGTAGAATTGGTGGCGCAAAAAATAAGCAATCATATGGATTTTTAGGTGTAAATTTGAAAGAGTTATGATTTTTTAAAGGCAAGGAGCAAAAAACGAAAATGCGAAAACGGAAAAAACCCTGGTCCTTAAGGGGTTAATTGGTTCCAGGACGACCATTGTATGTTGAAACCATTGTATGTTGAGACCATAACTCTATGGAAACCTGGGAATTGGTTCTGAAGCCCCAAAATGTTATCCAAAAATAGGAAAATGTGAGGATTAAAGAAAAATAAGTAGATAACTAATATAGATAAAGCAAATCCTTACATATAAAAGTAAGAAAGATCTGCTGGGAGCTGTAAATCACTGTCAATTTCAGTGTTTCCCAAATAGGTGCCTCCAGTTGTTCAAAAACTACAACTCCCAGCATACCCGGACAGCCAAAGGCTGTCCGGGCATGCTGCGAGTTGTAGTTTTGCAACAGCTGGAGGCACCTATTTGGGAAACACTGGTCTATGTAGAGGACAGAAGCTTCTTCAGGGTCCTGTACTGAACACACAATGTCCTAAAAAAAAAAAGGGAAATGGAGCTTCCCTCACCTGGTGTCCAAAGGAGCAGCTACCCTGGCAGAGGTAAAGAGTACAGAACATGTAATACCTCCCTGTACTGTAGGGGGCGCTACCAGACACCAGTCAGTCGGTGCATGCACTTCAGTAATACAGGGGTTTTACCAGTGAAATGCCCATTCTGATATATCGGTTCTTCCAGCCATTGACACGTTTCACAGATTCCATAGCATTGTATGTTGAGTCTGGTTTCAAGTTACAATGGTCCAGAAAAGACCACTGTATGTTGAAACTATTGTATGTTGAGGCCATTGTAAGTTGAGGGATCACTGTACTCTGGTGATCAGGAGCAAGACGGCATGAGACACGGTCGTGCTAAAGATGGATGGTGGTGCTTGATCGTGACGCGTCCTGTATATCTGCATGAAACAAAGAAAGAAAAATATGATTATTATTGTATTGAAAATATTTATATACATGGCAATAAAGAATGAATTACAATATGTCACATATCATATACACGATCATGTGATCGACAGGTCATATCATCTAGATACATTGTATATACCCGGTGTGACAGTGAAGTCCACGTTTATTGCATGGGGCCGTAATGAGCCCAATTCATGGATCCAACCTAGTTCGCAACGTTTGAGTATACTAACTCTGTCGCCTCCCCTCTTAGGCACAGGGACATGATCTAACAAAGTGAATCGTAGATCATTCTCCTGATGTCCTGCTTCTGTAAAGTGTTTAGCCACCGAAAAATTCCATCCGTTTTTCCGAATGGAATAACTTTGTTGGTTAAACCTGGTGCCGAACTCTAATGTAGTTTCACCCACATAGAGCAGGTGACAGGGACAGGTAAGCACGTAAACCACGAATTCAGAGGTAAAGGCAAGTACCACCTAATTCTGTTGTCACGATTCGGCTGGCAGGAGGTGGATCCTCTGTGCCAGAGAGGGATTGGCGTGGACCGTGCTAGTGGACCGGTTCTAAGCTGCTACTGGTTTTCACCAGAGCCCGCCGCAAAGCGGGATGGTCTTGCAGCGGCGGTAGCAACCAGGTCGTATCCACTAGCAACGGCTCAACCTCTCTGACTGCTGAAGATAGGCGCGGTACAAGGGAGAAGACAAGAGCAAGGTCGGACGTAGCAGAAGGTCGGGGCAGGCAGCAAGGATCGTAGTCAGGGGCAACGGCAGGAGGTCTGGAACAAAGGCTAGGAACACACTGGGAAACGCTTTCACTGGCACGATGGCAACAGGATCCGGCAAGGAAGGGAAGGGGAAGTCAGGTTATATAGGGAAGTGCACAGGTGAATACACTAATTAAGCCAACTGCGCCAATCAGCGGCGCAGTGGCCCTTTAAATCGTAGAGACCCGGCGCGCGCGCGCCCTAAGGAGCGGGGCCGCGCGCGCCGGGACAGGACCGACGGAGAGCGAGTCAGGTACGGGAGCCGGGGTGCACATCGCGAGCGGGCGCCACCCGCATCGCGAATCGCATCCCGGCTGGAAGAGGTATCGCAGCGCACCCGGTCAGCAGGTCTGACCGGGGCGCTGCGATTGCGAGGATGTTGCAAGCGCTCCGGGGAGGAGCGGGGACCCGGAGCGCTCGGCGTAACAGTACCCCCCCCCTTGGGTCTCCCCCTCTTCTTGGAGCCTGAGAACCTGAGGACCAGACTTTTGTCTAGGATGTTGTCCTCAGGTTCCCAGGATCTCTCTTCAGGACCACAGCCCTCCCAATCTACCCAAAAATTTTTTTTTCCTCTGACCGTCTTGGAGGCCAGTATCTCCTTTACGGAGAAGATGTCAGAAGAACCGGAAACAGGAGTGGGAGAAACAAGTTTGGGAGAGAAACGGTTGATGATGAGTGGTTTAAGGAGAGAGACATGGAAGGCATTGGGAATACGAAGAGAAGGAGGAAGAAGGAGTTTGTAAGAGACAGGATTAATCTGGCACAAGACTTTGAAAGGACCAAGATAGCGTGGTCCCAGTTTGTAACTGGGGACACGAAAGCGGACATATTTAGCGGAGAGCCATACCTTGTCTCCGGGAGCAAAAATGGGGGGGGTTCTTCTTTTCTTATCGGCAAACCTTTTCATGCGGGATGAAGCCTGTAAAAGCGAATCTTGGGTCTCTTTCCATATGGTGGAAAGATCACGAGTTACTTCATCCACAGCGGGCAAACCAGAGGGCAAGGGAGTAGGGAGGGGGGGAAGAGGGTGACGGCCGTACACCACGAAAAATGGGGACTTAGCAGAAGATTCAGAGACTCTGAAGTTGTATGAGAATTCGGCCCATGGTAGAAGATCTGCCCAGTCATCCTGGCGGGAGGAAACAAAATGCCGTAAATAGTCACCCAGGACCTGGTTAATTCTTTCTACTTGCCCATTGGATTGGGGATGATAAGAAGAAGAGAAGTTTAATTTAATCTTGAGCTGTTTACAGAGGGCCCTCCAGAATTTAGACACGAATTGGACGCCTCTATCCGAGACGATCTGCGTGGGCAAACCGTGAAGACGAAAAATGTGTAAAAAAAATTGTTTTGTCAACTGAGGCGCTGAAGGAAGACCAGGAAAAGGAATAAAATGTGCCATCTTGGAAAATCGATCAACGACCACCCAAACAACAGTGTTGCCACGGGATGGGGGTAGGTCAGTAATAAAGTCCATACCAATCAGTGACCAAGGCTGTTCGGGGACAGGCAGAGGATGAAGGAGACCAGCAGGCTTCTGGCGAGGAGTCTTATCCCGGGCACAGACAGTACAGGCCCGCACAAAATCAACGACATCCGTCTCCAGAGTCGGCCACCAATAGAAACGAGAGATGAGTTGCAGGGACTTTTTGATGCCCCCATGGCCTGCGAGGTGGGAGGAGTGACCCCATCTGAGAATCCCGAGACGTTGGCGTGGAGAAACGAAGGTCTTCCCTGGAGGAGTTTGCCTGATGGAGGCTGGAGAAGTGGAGATCAGACAGTCAGGAGGAATGATGTGTTGCGGAGAGACCTCTGCTTCCGAGGCATCCGAGGAACGAGAGAGGGCATCGGCCCTAATGTTCTTGTCGGCAGGGCGAAAATGAATTTCAAAGTTAAAACGGGCAAAGAACAACGACCACCTGGCCTGGCGAGGGTTCAGCCGTTGGGCAGACTGGAGATAGGAGAGATTCTTGTGATCGGTGTAAATGATAACTGGAAATTTTGATCCCTCCAGCAGATGTCTCCATTCCTCAAGTGCCAATTTAATGGCCAGTAGTTCTCGATCCCCGATGGAGTAGTTTCTCTCCGCCGGAGAGAAGGTCCTAGAAAAAAAACCACAAGTAACAGCATGCCCGGAAGAATTTTTTTGTAGAAGGACCGCTCCAGCTCCCACTGAGGAGGCATCTACCTCCAATAGGAAGGGTTTAGATGGGTCAGGTCTGGAGAGCACGGGAGCAGAAGAAAAGGCAGACTTGAGCCGTTTAAATGCGTCTTCCGCTTGGGGAGACCAGGACTTGGGATTGGCATTTTTCTTGGTTAAAGCCACGATAGGAGCTACAATGGTGGAAAAGTGTGGAATAAATTGTCTGTAATAATTGGCGAACCCCAAAAAACGTTGGATAGCACGGAGTCCGGAGGGGCGTGGCCAATCCAAGACGGCAGAGAGTTTATCCGGGTCCATTTGTAATCCCTGGCCAGAGACTAAGTATCCTAGGAAAGGAAGAGATTGACATTCAAACAGACATTTCTCCATTTTGGCATGAAGTTGATTGTCTCGAAGTCTCTGAAGAACCATGCGGACATGCTGGCGGTGTTCTTCTAAGTTGGCAAGAAAAATCTGAATATTGTCCAGATACACAACAACACAGGAATATAAGAGATCACGAAAAATTTCATTAACAAAGTCTTGGAAGACGGCAGGGGCGTTGCACAGGCCAAAGGGCATGACCAGATACTCAAAGTGTCCATCTCTGGTGTTAAATGCAGTCTTCCATTCGTCCCCCTCCCTGATGCGGATGAGATTATAAGCACCTCTTAAGTCCAGTTTGGTAAAGATGTGGGCACCTTGAAGGCGATCAAAGAGTTCTGAGATAAGAGGTAGAGGGTAGCGGTTCTTTACCGTGATTTTATTAAGTCCGCGGTAATCAATGCAAGGCCGTAGGGAGCCATCTTTTTTGGACACAAAAAAAAATCCAGCTCCGGCAGAAGAGGAGGATTTGCGGATAAACCCCTTTTTTAAATTCTCCTGGATGTATTCAGACATAGCAAGAGTCTCTGGAGCGGACAGAGGATAAATTCTGCCCCGGGGTGGAGTAGTGCCCGGGAGGAGGTCAATAGGACAGCCATAAGGCCTGTGAGGAGGTAAAGTCTCAGCTTGCTTTTTGCAAAATACGTCAGCATAGTCCATATAAGCCTTAGGGAGACCGGTTACAGGGGGAACCACAGGGTCACGGCAGGGAGTACTGGGAACCCGTTTAAGACAGTCCTTGAAACAAGAAGTACCCCAGCTCTTGATCTCTCCTGTGGACCAATCAAGGGTTGGGGAATGGCGTTGAAGCCACGGTAATCCAAGGAGAATTTCGGAAGTGCAATTGGAGAGGACCAAAAACTCAATTTTTTCGTGATGAGGTCCGATGCACATTAGGAGGGGTTCTGTGCGGTAACGCACGGTACAGTCCAATCTTTGATTGTTAACACAATTGATGTAGAGGGGTCTGGCGAGACTGGTCACCGGGATGTTGAACCTGTTGATGAGGGAGGCCAAAATAAAATTTCCTGCAGATCCGGAGTCCAAGAAGGCCATAGTAGAGAAGGAGAAGATGGAGGACGATATCCGCACAGGCACAGTAAGGCGTGGAGAAGCAGAGTAGACATCAAGTACTGTCTCACCTTTGTGCGGAGTCAGCGTACGTCTTTCCAGGCGGGGAGGACGGATAGGGCAATCCTTCAGGAAGTGTTCGGTACCGGCACAGTACAGGCAAAGATTCTCCATGCGGCGTCGTGTCCTCTCTTGAGGTGTCAAGCGAGACCGGTCAACTTGCATAGCCTCCACGGCGGGAGGCACAGGAACGGATTGCAGAGGACCAGAGGAGAGAGGAGCCGGGGAGAAAAAACGCCTCGTGCGAACAAAGTCCATATCCTGGCGGAGCTCCTGACGCCTTTCGGAAAAACGCATGTCAATGCGAGTGGCTAGATGAATGAGTTCATGCAGGTTAGCAGGAATCTCTCGTGCGGCCAGAACATCTTTAATGTTGCTGGATAGGCCTTTTTTAAAGGTCGCGCAGAGGGCCTCATTATTCCAGGATAATTCGGAAGCAAGAGTACGGAATTGGATGGCGTACTCGCCAACGGAAGAATTACCCTGGACCAGGTTCAGCAGGGCAGTCTCAGCAGAAGAGGCTCGTGCAGGTTCCTCAAAGACACTTCGAATTTCCGAGAAGAAGGAGTGTACAGAGGCAGTGACGGGGTCATTGCGGTCCCAGAGCGGTGTGGCCCATGACAGAGCTTTCCCAGACAGAAGGCTGACTACGAAAGCCACCTTAGACCTTTCAGTAGGAAACTGGTCCGACATCATCTCCAAGTGCAGGGAACATTGCGAAAGAAAGCCACGGCAAAACTTAGAGTCCCCATCAAATTTATCCGGCAAGGATAGTCGTAGGCCGGAAGCGGCCACTCGCTGCGGAGGAGGTGCAGGAGCTGGCGGAGGAGATGATTGCTGAAGCTGTGGTAGTAGCTGCTGTAGCATCACGGTCAGTTGAGACAGCTGGTGGCCTTGTTGCGCTATCTGTTGCGACTGCTGGGCGACCACCGTGGTGAGGTCGGCGACAACTGGCAGTGGAACTTCAGCGGGATCCAAGGCCGGATCTACTGTCACGATTCGGCTGGCAGGAGGTGGATCCTCTGTGCCAGAGAGGGATTGGCGTGGACCGTGCTAGTGGACCGGTTCTAAGCTGCTACTGGTTTTCACCAGAGCCCGCCGCAAAGCGGGATGGTCTTGCAGCGGCGGTAGCAACCAGGTCGTATCCACTAGCAACGGCTCAACCTCTCTGACTGCTGAAGATAGGCGTGGTACAAGGGAGAAGACAAGAGCAAGGTCGGACGTAGCAGAAGGTCGGGGCAGGCAGCAAGGATCGTAGTCAGGGGCAACGGCAGGAGGTCTGGAACACAGGCTAGGAACACACTGGGAAACGCTTTCACTGGCACGATGGCAACAGGATCCGGCAAGGAAGGGAAGGGGAAGTGAGGTTATATAGGGAAGTGCACAGGTGAATACACTAATTAAGCCAACTGCGCCAATCAGCGGCGCAGTGGCCCTTTAAATCGTAGAGACCCGGCGCGCGCGCGCCCTAAGGAGCGGGGCCGCGCGCGCCGGGACAGGACCGACGGAGAGCGAGTCAGGTACGGGAGCCGGGGTGCGCATCGGGACCTGCTGACCGGGGCGCTGCGATTGCGAGGATGTTGCGAGCGCTCCGGGGAGGAGCGGGGACCCGGAGCGCTCGGCGTAACATCTGTAAATCCTGTTGGTGGTTAGGTATTTAAAGTGTGGGCCCTTGTCCATGCGATTGCAGTTTATGCAACTGCGGCATGGATAGCTGCCCTTGTTCTGTATAGACAGATATCTCTGTTGGCCACCCATACCCGTGGAGACATCAGCTTTCAATGATCTGTCCCTCAGGTTGGGGGGGGGGGGGGGGCGACAGTATGACATGACGGGATGATTTTGAATTTCATCCACCTGGGGAAAAGTATCTTTGAGAATATGCCAACGTCGGTTGATAATTCTGGCAATAGATGTGGATCTATCGTTCTAGGTGGAAACGAATTTTATGCGTTTCTTAGACTTTTTTGCTCTGGTTTGATGTAAAAATGTTTGTCGTCTGAGGGTAAGTAACTCGTGTGTATCCCCTTTGTGCAAAGTTGTTTACTATATTGTAAACTGTGGGTTCTACTTTATCCTCCACGCTCACTATACGTTGTTCCCTGAGCATCTGGTTCTTGTGGAGGGATTTTACCATAGGGCGCGGGTGGTGACTATTGTAGCGTAAGATGGAGTTACTGTCGGTGGGTTTTACATATAGGTCTGTGTTTAGTTTGCCGTTTTGTATTGTCACCAGCGTATCTAAGAATTGGACTGCATGTGCAGAGTATGTGAAAGTGAACTTAATGTGGCCATTAAAGGACAACTACAGCGGTATAACACTTATCCCCTATCCACAGGGGGGATAAGTGTTTGATTGCGGGGCGTCAGACCGCTGGGACCCCCCGCGATCTCCCTAACGGGGCGCCACCATTAGCGCTCATGGTGAGGTCGACGGTGACGCCCCGTCTCCTCCCGGTCCCCATACAGTTCTATGGGGGAGACGGGGAGGCACGAACGCTGCCTCCCCGCCTCTCCCATAGAGATGTATGGAGGAGGCGTGCCGGCTGCAACGTCATGCTGCGGCCGGCACTCCCCCTGCACGGGAAAGCCACGGCCCCGTACAGGAGATCACAGGGGGTCCCAGCGGTCGGACCCCCCGCGATCAAACACTTGTCGTCTATTTATCGCCACCACGTCAGTACATGAGTGGGACATGGTGGGACACATAGACAGACCTCTCCGGCATGACCAAGTTGGCATAGCTGAGCGCCACGTTGGTCCCCATAGAGGTCCCAGACATCTGTAGATAAAATCTGTCGTTAAATAAAATATAATTACATTGTAAAACCAAGTCCAGTAGTTGAATAATGAATATTGTTTAGATGGGAGAAAAATCTGCAGATATCACTCTGTGTATCGTCTGAATGCCCAAATCATGTGGGATTGAGGTGTAGAGACTCGTAACGTCCAAGGATGCCAATATACTGTTGTCTGGTAA